>NC_056734.1:1010344807-1010644807 GCF_019279795.1 Protopterus annectens | reverse complement strand
GGGCAATGCAAACATTTGTATTCCCTGATAAAATTGGATCTATATGACAGTATCAAATGGACTAAATAGCGAATGCTATTTAGTCGATCCGATACTGTCGAAATGTCAAAATAGCGAAGTCACGGAACACCAATTTTTTTCCCAGGGAAAAAATTTGGTGGGCCATCTTCAGGACTTTGCCATTTCCTCCACTATGGTGCAATCTCTGAGTTGGTATATTTAAGTAAGGGGGGTGTGGGAGGAGAACCGCCCCCACTTAAATTTGTGTTTTTTTTTTTTTTTTTTTTTACGGAGCAGCAAATTTTTCACTGGGAAAAAATTTGCTGTTCTGTTTGTTCGATATTTTGTTGTTTCAATATTATCGGTACGATGTAAATAGTGTTTGCTATTTACATCGTACGATAATATGATATAGACGCATAAAATTGTAAAGTTGATTATGAGGGTATATGATGGATCGGAGGTGAAAATTAAAGTGGGAGAGGGTTTTGCATTCCCTGATAAAATTATAAAGTTGATTATGAGGGTATATGATGGATCTGAGGTGAAAATTAAAGTGGGAGGGGGTCCTCTATAATGATTTTCCCTTGAGCAGAAGAAGCAGCCAGGTGTGTCCTCTTTCCCCTTTATTATTTGCATTATATTTTGAACCATTGGCAAAGAAAATAAGGGAGTCTTACAACTATAATTTACAAAAGCTTCCAGTGTGGCAGCTAAGGATATGTGGGAAGATAGTAAACAAATGATAATACAAAGACTGAGAAATTGGAAGCTATGTTATATGGATATGGATACTTACATACAAGCAGTTAAAATATTTAGTCCCTTTAGTCTTATTCACAGGTCAGGCATATTTTCATCAGTCAGAGGAGAAGTTATGGATAGCAATTAATTAACAGCTGAAGGATTTTATCTGGGAGGGGAAAACAGCAAAGGTCAAGTTGGATAAGCTGATTCTTCTGACAGAACAAGGCAGAAAGGGATTTTTCGATTTGAAGGGGCATGTCACAGATAGACACTTAAGACTCCTATACATAGCACAAGCAGAAACCTGTAATTCAAAATAGAAAGGGATGATGATGAAAAAGGGAGGAAGCACAAGAAACAAGAAGGGACCGGGATTTGGGGTGCAGAACTTTAAGGAGAATAACAATAATCTTACAGAATATTATACTCATAAAGAAGCAGAAAGTCTTATAAGAACTATGCCAGCACTAGAATGGATAAAGGGGAGTCTGTCAATAGGGATGACTGCATTTATTGATACAGACAATAGGCAAGAAGGGGATGGACTTTATTGGAGAAAACTGGGAAAGGAACCAAGGTATTGGGAGCAAATAACTGGAAAGGGTAAGACATATTGGCACTCCAGCATATCTTTATTTCTTCCCATTCTTGCTTGAATTGCTATCCTTTTATCTTTATGTAACTCTTTCCATGGAAATATACACAGAAATGCATAATATTATTATACCATTGTTTCCTCTTATTTTCAATCCCATTACTTTTTAGTTACCAAACTAAGATTTTCATCTTGATAATTATTTATCTGATTATTAGGTCATTTTCTCTTTCTTTTAAAATTCAAAAGATTTATCCATTCTTTCATACTTATAATGTCAATATTTGTGTTCATAAATAAGCAGTCATTTTTTAAACATTTTAATACTGAATGTAAAAATGCTGTATGCATATTATCAATTACAAACCAACTCCTTCCATTGTTATGTACAAAACAGCCCTTTTAAGAGGGTCCAATCTAGATCCCCAAGTAAAAGAAAAAATATTACATTTCTTCTCATATATTAAGGGTATACTAAACACTAGCTAAATATGCAATTATTGAAAGTAATATTGAATTAAATTGATATATTTTGTCCTAAATGATAATCTGTTTCAACCAACATGCAAGCACTTTTCATTACTTCCAATTTTTCTTTCCATATCAGTTCAGTACTTTCTTGTTTTCCAAAGCTTAATCCAAGTACATTTATACTTGTCATAGTACATTTTAATACCGCCTAACATACCTTCACAGCCTAATCCTTGACTTCTCTCTTTATTAATATAAAGTACTATTACTGGTACATATTCTTGTGGGAGCCATGGTCATGGAAGTCTCAAGGACAAATAATTTAACTGTGGTAATGGATGGGCTGCTGTGGCTGTGTGTGAAGAGGGCATTGTTTGGCAGAGGACTCAGTGCTACAAATCCCAGAGGTGGGAGTACTGGCAAGCAGTTCAGACATGATTGTTGTGATAGTGCACTCAGTGTAGGCCAGTGGAGTGAGTGACCACTGGGAGTGCGGCTGCCTTGGGAAAAATTTCAACTGTATCTCGGTGGTTGGCTCTATGGTGAACCCTGAAGGGTATAATTATTCTCTTTATTTATTGGACAGAACCTACTCTCACTTATGGAAGGTGTCTTTCTACCTGGGAGATAGGATGTGCTCAGGGTGAACTACCATGGTTCCTGAGGTTGGCAGCACTGTGTGTCCAGCTTAGAGACAAAGCTGTGTAGGGACCCAGTGTTACAGAAATCCTCTGTTTTTATGAGTGTCTTCTTGTGACTGGGAAAAGAATATTTCAAGGTTGAAAATTGAGAACAAGGTGCTGCCAGTCGACAGGTCAAGACAGACAATGCCAAGCAAGAAGGGCATGTTGTCATGTGCTTGCATTTTGTAAGTAAAGCTGCTTAGGGTAAATTCAAAGTCCCTCACACTGTTTTCATTTTTAGTGGAGGGTTGGGGGTCTGAGCTTTGATATAGCTACTGTATATAACCACCTAGTCAGGTGAGCAGGGGGTTGGTGGATTCCCTGGGTCAGTAACTGTGGATCCTTGGATTAGCATTGGTGTGGGCCCATCCTGGTGTATAAGCCCTAATGAGAAATGGCTATGTAACTCCCAAGGAGCAAGACTCTGTCTGCAGTCAGAACTTGCCAGGATGGTATTGGAAGTGTGAAAGTCCAGGTGTTGGATGTTTCCAGGGAAGGCAACAGTAGCCAGCAGATGGGAGTGGACTGGTGAGTGAGAAGATGGTGGTGCTGGCCAGCATCTTGGAAGTGCAGCTGCCCTGTGAGAACTTCAGAGTATCTGTTGCTGCTTGGCCTGGAGTCTTACTGTTTCACATGTTTACTGTTTGGGCAGTTTTCAAGTCCTGAGAGGAGCCAGGGTTGTGGAAGTCCCAAAGGGAGAATGGTGTTTACTTGCAGCTGTGAATAGGCTGTCTGTGCTGGTCAAGGAGATTAAGGCGCTGGGTGGTGGAAATTATGTAGTGGAAGCAATGGACAGGACCAGAGTGGTGCTTCCTGACAAGAAGAGAAAGTTGAAGGAGGTCTGATGTCTCAAAATGCTACTGGCATGGGAAACTTTAGCTCCTCTCTTGATGGTTGGGTTTATGTTCAAGTCTGGCTGTCCAAGTATGTACTTATTGGCCAGGGCCCATGAGCAGGAGTTCCTGTCTGCATGCTGGGATGGCTTGGGTTGAGCAGATGTAGTCCATGTGGTTGTTGATGAGGTGTGTGTGTGTGTTTGTGTGTGTGTGTGTGTGTGTGTGTGTGTGTGTGTGTGTGTGTGTGTGTGTGTGTGTGTGTGTGTGTGTGTGTGTGTGTGTGTGTGTGTCTTCAGCCCTTGAGACATGGTTATGGAAGCCCCCCAGAGGGAACACTGTTTGTCTGTGGCCAGGAAAGGAACATTGTGACTGGTCCAAAACAGGACTAAAGTGTTTTTTTTTTAACAATAAACGTCTTTCTTAAATTATCACGTATGACCTAGGTAAACTTACATTTACATAAATGAAAAATAAACATTGACACCACTTTAGTTGCAAACATTATACATCACAGACACCATTGCAACAACTGCAGTTGCAAACATTATACGTCACATATAATCTATCCACTCATTGTCAGTTAAGCCTTATATGGCTCATTCAAATCCTGCATTCTTTAAAACCTTGTTCCCTTTCTGCATATGTTGGCCCCACAATTCCCATTTTTCCTATGTAGTTTGCTAATTCCCTTTTCTAAAGATTCCAATTCCAGTTGTTTTATCTCTATTACAATATTCACTACTTCTAGTAAAGTTGCTTTACACGTTAATTTCCATTTTCTAGTAATTGCTTTTTTAGCAGCCACCACAATTAGACTCAGCAAGGCTTTACTATTTCCAGGCAATTCTGATTCTGTATCATAGCTCAAAAAAATCATCCCCCTTGTCAGTCCAATCCCCTCATCCAGCATTTATGAGATTGTGGTCCGCAGGGAGTCCTTAAAGTCTGCTAATTCACCACACTCCCAAAAACATGTTCCCAACCACCGCTTTCTTCCTCTTCACAACTCCAAAATTTGCAATCCACCTGAGGAAAAATTCTTTGGAGTCTGCGTGGGGTATAAAAATACCTATCTAAACACTTCCAGGTAAAGATCTTAAATCTTATAGACTTTCGTGTGTATTTGGGAGATATACATATACCCCCTTGTCTCTTTGTGAATTGTTTATCCAGTGTCTCTTCTCAATCCTTTCTACATTTCTCTGATTGATTCTTGTAGTTATCATGCAATATTTTATATGCTGTACTAATTATTCCCTTTTTTAATGTCAGCTTCTATTCTAAATTCTATTAAAAACTCTACCAGTGCTGGTCTTTCATTTAGGTCCCCCCCCCCATTTCTTTCTCTTTGCCTATACTCAGATATCATTCCTTGATAGGGAAGGCAATCTCTAACCTACAGTCCAAATAAATTCTTGGCATCTTCCCATTCTAGTACCTTTCCCTTTCTAGTTATTTGCTCCTAATACCTTGGCTCTTCTGCCAGTTTTCTCCACTAAATGTCAGCCCCCTTATGCCTATTATCTGAATCCCTAACCTCAGTCATCCCTATCAGCAGAATCTCTTTTCTCCATTCCTGTGTTGGTTCAGTTCTTAAAATATTTAATGCTACTTTTATGAATATAATATTCTGTATGATTTCTGTCATTCTCCTTAAGAATCTGTATCAAAAATCCCAGTCTCTCCTTATTTCTTGAGCTCCCCCCTGTATCATCATCATCCCTTTCCATTTCAGTTACAGTTTTCAGCTTGTGCTATGTATAACAGCCTTAACTGTGTTATTATTATCCTATATTGTCCTACACATTGGGACTGACATTTCTCAGTATTTTGGGGTTACAACAGTGGAATGGAGTTATGTGAAATAAGCTTGAATAGATTTTTGAGTAACAAGCAGGAAACTGTTTGACATGTGAGGATAAAGTAATGGCTCAGGTTGCGTTTATTTATCACTACTACTGATGAGGATATTAGGAATGACAGGAGGAGGAGGATGACAAAGGTCATACAGGAGGGTGACAGTGGTTCATCTTCTGAATTCTTGCAGTATGGTGAATTGAGGTAATGAACAGTGATACTACTGCTAAAGAATGCATAGGTTTGGATGGGGAGGGAGTAGAGCAAGATGTGAGAAGGTATTTCCAGCAGAAGTGGGTGTAAACATTATAAAGAGAACAGTTTGTGACTGGGTAGAAAGTGAGGTATATGATAGGAGGGTGAGTAGAGGAGGTGGAGTACGTGAGATAAAATTGTAGATGTATTGGGGTGGGTGGTGATTGGGGGTAGGGTTAGGGAGTGAAGTGAACCCCGAGGGTAGCAAGTGCTGAAAGGAGTGGGTCAACCCACTCTGTAGTAAGTACCAGGAGAACTATCTGAAAGTCTGCAGCAAAACAGGAGGTAAGACAAATCCTGATAATTTTAAAGACAGTAACACAACCTGTAGATTGCTGTTACCTTCAACTAAGTTAACTCTACATATTTGACAAGAGTCACAGCATTTAATTTTATGGTTATGTGCTTTTACTGCCTTTCCAAGGATTTCTTACCATGCTCAAGCAAAATATGACAAACTGTTAATTTAGGTTTGCTTTCAGCATTATAGGGTCTGTGAATGGGAGTGTCTCTCCAGCAGATTTAACACTGCAGTGTCAGGCTTATCATGTATGACTGATGTAATGAAGTGAATGAAGTGAAATAGGTAGTCTTCTACAACTATGTTCACATTTCCACTGTGTCGCAGGTCATTCATACTAAAATTATTATCTGGAGGTGTTGAACAGCTTGATGTTCCATTGTACCATAGATACACATGTACGCTGAATGCAATGATGTCACACAAGTCTCACTATAGCATGCCACTATTACCACGTGATATGTTCCATGAACCCATACAAATGTCTGTCACGGTTTAATGGCAGCACATTCTCAATCACAATGTCAGGGGGACAGTGCTGCTGTGTCACATGCATTCAGTTTCACACTGCACTTATACAGTGTGCTTCATGTGTTATTTAGTATGTCTACAACATTACCAAGACAGTTTCCTAGATCATGAACATGTGACTTTGGACTAATGTGATTTGTGATTTCTGTGCACATGGGCATACTCAGTTCTTTGCCATCAGTATGACATAACTGCTGTACCATTCAGTTATTGCAGGAGGAGATTGCAGCATGTTTGCCATGCATACCTCTTAACTCTCCATGATTTCCAGGAATGTCCCTGATTTTTACACAAATTTCAGCACTGTCCTTCTGCAGCCCTCCTAAAACTGATGACTTATGGATAACAGGTGGTGAATTACCACTAAACAACTACTGACAATTATTACAGTTCCACATTTCTTTTACTTCAGAAAATGTATATTATTTTACATTGCCTTACTTTGGCAATGCTTCAGGTTAGTAGTACTTATATTTTAACAGTGTCCCTGATTATTTCTCAATGTGTCCGTGAATCTGTTGATATTTCTCCCTGATTACTTGACAGCCAGATTGCCATTACCTTTTTTTCTGTGACATGTCATTGTGAGGATCTACAAGCTATGCACATGTCTCCACATTTATGTACCATCCTTGCTAACTGTCCTATCAACTCAGTATGTCACTGTTTACATCACAAATCATCTGCATTGCAATGCAGCCTTCTGTAACTGTCACCTCATATACCGTCCTGCCTGTTTCCATTGCACTACATTTGCTCAGGAAGTGTGAACAGCAGTAAGTGTTCTGACATGCATTTTGCATACTTTTATGCTACTCAATTGTCCTGGAGAAGTATGCACACTTACATAAGTTCACTTTGGAAACTATCCACGTTTAGTCTGCCTTCTTCATTATTATTCATTCCTATATTTTCTTTGTGTGCACATTGACATCAGCACACTTTCCCTGCATGGTGTGTCTTTCCTTGTAGCTGTCCTTGCCATTCCCCTCACCCCTTCATTACTCTGTATACATGTATGATATTTCAGTGTACATTCCACGCAGTACATCTTTCCATTCAGTTTATGCTTTAACTACAGTTCTTTCTTTCAAAGTGGTCTGTGTGGTTGTATGCGCAAACTCAAATAGCAGGTTTGCCCATTGGCAAAGCTATGTATTTACTGTGTGAGTGCTTGTGATACTGTACACTGATTCATGGCCGCCAGCACTGTTGATGGCCATAGAAATGTACTTGTGTTCCTATGCACATGATGAGTAGCGTGCATCTGCAAGTAGCACTGCTTCTTAGATTCCTGACATGTAAACTCTGTGTAACTTTCATATAAACTAAACATGCAGTTTATTGAATCCTGGGTCATGTCTTCACAAAATCTTTCTGACATTTTAATTTTGTACAAACAATATTTTGAGTATACATTTCTATCAAATTATCTTACATTAATTAGCATGTCCACTTCACAACTACTGCTAGCTGAAGTAAGACTTTTGTTCTGTGTAAATGTAATGCCACATGTTATACACTTAAACCTGATTTGGATATATACTTTCTGCTGGATATTGTTTCCTGTCTACAATTCAACCAGCTACTGTGGCTATTCATGGTTCATTTCTTAGTACACTAACTTACTTGCCAGTTTCACAAATGTTTGAGAATGTATCTCATCTGCCAGTTTTCACAGTGGGTTAACCCTTTTAGTGGTCCATGCACGTAGGGTTAATTCTCCAACAAACATCCCGATCTTGCCATCACAACTTTCAGAGTGTACCTTCAGGCTAGCTTTCAACATCCCTCATGTCTTTCAGAAACTGATTAGCAGAGAGAAAGGATTCCATTTGCACAGCTAATGATTTTTAAACTCTGTTATTATATTGTCCATTCTAAGTCTGTCATATAAGAAGACCAACAGCGCACATCCTAATATGGGACTGTTCAGACGCTTTCTTTTGGTTATTACTTGCTTTAGTTTTATCTGTTAATCATACCATGGTAAAACAACTCCAGGAATGATTAAGTCACTTTCTAAAGCAATCTTGATTTCCTGGATGGTATACTGCAATGGGTTGAACTCTAGTGGTATTCCAGAGGCAGCTGAATGGTCATCTGTGTGACATCCATCCTCTGAGCCAGTGATCAATGAGCCTCAGTCCTCACCACTAACACTGGATGGGGAAAGCTCACTGTAAGAAAAATAGATACACACAGTATTTCCATATGCAACCCTTCTGCACTATGCAGCATTTCATTTAAGAGCACACAGGGTATTCACATTCCATTCCTGGGGCTTGACTTTCTCCCCAGGACTAAAATAAGACTCTACAGTGACCACTAAAAAGTTAACTCCTCAGCTTTGTGTTCAAAGTCAAGTCCTCCACCAACCTCTCTGTGAAATCATTGCTCTGTGTCCCTGTTCAAAGTAGCTGTCACTGAAATTCGGATTTTCACATACACACCTGGGAAAGGCTGGCACAGCTTACCTGCTCTGCCCCCTACAACCAGACTATAAGGCAGATATACTGCCACCAGAACACCCACATCCAGCTACTTTAAGGCTATTACCAGGGTACCCATGTACACATAGTAAATGTAATACCTACACAAATGGTGGTGTTTAACCAAACAGCAAGACTTTCAAGAGCATGGAGCCACAAGGCCACTACATAAATGCAAGTACTCTCAAAGGTTTAAATATTTTTGTAATAGACCAGACACAATGAAAGGTTTAGATATATTTAATAATAGATATTACAAAAAGCACATGACAATACTAAATACCTACTCACAAAAAAACACCACAGTTTCAATCACAGGAAATATAAATAACAACACAGATGGAAAGCTCTGACAGTTACAGAAAAATGACATTTAACTAATCTCACTAGATTTTCCTAATTGACTGAAGAATTACTGTTCCCTAGTGACTTACTACAACAAGGTGAGATGAAGTGGGATGAGTGTCTCTTGTCATATCTCTTACTAGTATTCAGATACAGTTTCATGGATGGCTAGAGTGACATCACATCTGGTCACCTGACTCAGTGTTTACTACACTAACCCCTCACTAGAAGCTGAGCCAGGATCTGGCACAGATGTGTCACAATAGACACATAGAATTTTGCTAAGGCTTACTACAACATCTGGAAGCTGTAAAACAATTCCAACACTTCCATCCTTCCTGCAGAAATTAATAAGCCAGGCTTTTCACAGAAATTGCATCTCTAGCTGCATTTAGACCTGTGAAATAAAATCTTTATGGCCTAAACCAAGTCATTTAATTTAAAGATATTTTCTTAAGATTACCTGGGCTGAGCTTACCCCTTCCCTTCTAGTTTCCTCAGTGAAATATATACATTTCAATAATTACCACAATACAGTCTGATATACATGCATATTTCTGTTATGTCTTCCCAAACCCACTGTTGATGCAATTTTAACTGAAGAAACTTTACAAATACATTTTTAACACAATCAACTGTACAAATCAGTTTGATGTTCAAATAGCATACAATTCTTTACAAAATTCCACCTAGCTAAGCTGACATATGCCACACATGCACTGCCTTACTCCCCGTAGCACAGTAGGCACTACCTCACATCATCACACCCTGCATATACTGTTATATAAAAATACAGACTGAAATAATTTCTCCTTAGCCAGAACACACACTTTGCTATGATCCATCTCCAGGGTCTTCAGGAACCTCATTCTTTCTCTTCCCAGGCTGTGTCATTTCTGGAAATTTACATGTACAGCTGCAGCTACTTCAGCAGTGATTCCTGATGAAGATAATACAGATTTGAAAGTGCACTTAACCACAACAGTACATGTTTAATCAACTCACTGCTGCTGTAGCCACAGTTTGTCCCATCCCTTTCTCTCTGTATTGTTTCTGCTACAGTGAACTTCTCACTAGCTTCACTCTGTCTTATTAGGACAGTCAGTTCCCTCCCCCTTTTCATTTAGCAAGAAAGTCCTGAATTGCTTTTGACCTTAGGCCCCTGTTTTTGCCATCACGGGCAGGATGAAGGAGTCAACAGCAGCCTGAATTCACACGTGGAAGGAGCAGAAGCCTTTAAAAGACTGACTGTCATCTTTAGTGGGTTATGACCACATACCTTAGGCTATCGCAGCAGTGATGTCATTGAACATGCGCTGTTAAGGTAAATGGAGGTACAACAACGTATGTTCTTCTTAGCAACAAATGTAATGGATTTTCCCTAAATTTGTGGGTTAGGAAGTTGCGTCCTCCACACTTTGTTTACTTTCTACTTACACAGAAATTAGACGTAACTAGGCAGATTACCCATAATATGGCTTCTTGAAAATATCATGACTTCAGAAAAATCCAGTACTGACAAGTGAAAACATATAAATGCAGTACAAGTGAAAACATGAAAAAAGCAAAAACAGTTTTAGGAGTAGTGGCCATTTTCTATCACATGTTTCTGGGGGAGCTGTTTGCTTGATTGCTTGTATTTGTCAATCTTTTGGAGAGGGGGCTATTACCAGTGCTTCTGCGGAAGTTCTAGGTGAAAATGTCTATATCTTACATTTCCCATTACACCCATTGATGCAGTGCTATTATAACCACAGTGTTTACTGTCATAACATTGATGGTACACTCCGTAAATAAAGGTACAGTTCAGGACAAGACATGTCTGATGTACACCTCATCTTTTGATGTAATGACTTCAGTACTTACATTACTACTCTGCTATACAAGGTACGTATAGCAGGTTAATACTTTGTGATGCAGTAGTACAACTGCAGTATATTACCTAACATAGAACAACTGCCATAGTAAGATGTTTAAACAATATGTATGATTTGCAGATGATAACCCATTGCCAAAGCAAATTCTGACATTCTTGGTGCCTCATCTCTTACTAGTTGAACCTGCAGAAATGACTTCTAAACATACAAATACAAAAGAACAGGTGTCTCCCATGTCAGACTTTGGAAACACTGAATTACCAATGAAAACTGAAGAGCAGGTAGGATGCCAATTTCTTTACATTGTGTTATAATGATTGCTGTAGTGAACTGTAGTAAGAATCTTTGTGTTCAACATCTTTGTATCATGTATAGTAAGGGTTAAAATGTGAAATTGCATTGCGTGCAAAGAAGCAAGTTAAAATAAGCTGTTTTTCTTGTAAAGAATTTGCTGACCAAAGAGGAATGCACAGATGTTACCTTGGTCCAGGCACAAGCTTATCTTGTGACTGACCTCTGACCATCTAAGGCTCCAGTATGTGAATTTATAGCCTTGACTGAAATTCCTTGTCTGGTAACCAGTTACTGTGTACGTGCTGAGAAGGGTATAAAAACCCATGTGAAGTGTACAGAAATTAGACTGCTGACATACCATGTACTTTGTAGCATGTCTCCATGCATGTAAAATAAACCTTTTTGCTTATTTTTATCTGCGTGATTCTTCCAGTATATGTTAAGAGTATTAAAATCTTTTGACATTTCTGGCGCCCAAGAACATGGGGCCACCTCTTCACGGTACGAATCGCATAAGAGGGACTGAAAAACCTGTACAGGAGGGGAGAACGAATCTCGGGCTCCCTTGAACGGAAAGACCTCCGACAAAGAAGTCGTAAGTAGAGGCCAGTCACTCTTAGATTCGATCCATGGGATGATGACGAACTGGGCGGAAGATCCGCAGTAAGGTAAGCTTTTACATTTATAAAAGTACTTTTTTTAAGGGACTAGTCATAAAGGAATTTCTTTTGTTTAAATTTTACAAAAGACCGGTAGAGATCTCAGGAAAAGGAAACAGTTTTTCTTTTAAATAAGAAAAATGGGAATAGGAAGCAGTTGTTGTGCTAGTAAGGGCTGCTTAAATAAAAGGACTGAAGATGAGGAATATATGTTTAAATTACATCCAAAAAAAAAAAAAAAAAAACCTTAAAATACATAAAAAAATGAAAGACAAATTATGGGTTTAGTGGTAACTTAAATAGATCAGAATGTCAAAATTTGGTGAGAGATCTGCGTAGGGACGCAGGAGGCAAAGTTAAAAATCAAGTAAAGGTGGGATTCGATCAAGCACAGAAATGGTTAAAAGAAGCTAATAAGAGACATAGGGAACAATTTTCGAATAAGGAAAGTGGTGGCTCGAGTGCAAAAGGTGCATTTTTTTGTCCATAAAGAAGATGACGAGACATCTGTTGTCTGTCGTAAACCGACAGCCCCACCTTTGTATCCAGAAGTCCCTAAAGAAATGGTCGGTTCACCCCAGTATCAGGAAAAAGAAGCAGAAAATCAAGAAAAGGTGTCCTCCATAGTTTTACAGGGGCAGAGAAGCAGGGAAAAATACCCTCCGTAGTTTTACAAAAAACAAGCAGAGGAGACTCTGGAACTACGTAACCGTAGTATAGACAAATCAGAATAAAAACAAAAAGAAGCTAAAGTACATACCCTGTCCACAGACTCATATCCCCTTACATGCAGAAAAATATCTTGTGGAAAAGAAAAGAAAACAGGCTCAAACCTTTACGGTGAGCGCGGATGAAACACTTATGTTAATATAAGCTCCGTCCAATAGAGGTAGAGAAAGGGGACGGGGTAGAGGCAGAGGGAGAGGGAATGTAGGACATTTTGAAGATTACGAAGGCAGACAAAAGAGGGGGAAATGTTTTAAATGCAGTAAGAAAGGGCATTTCGCAAGAGATTGCCGGAATCCCGGGAAATCTGCTGCTGCTCCAGATCATAGTTCAGCATGACTATATGATGGCAGCATGGACGAACCGGACCCAGGTGCTGAGGTCGACTGGCAAGAGTCAGTAATACAGAATGAGGATGATTTTGAGGATGTGAATAAAGAAGGTAAAAGGGAATGTGCAGGATGGGAACATGAGATAACTGATTTTTCAGAAAAAGGTGAATATCAGGTTGTTAGCCTGACAGCTCTAGCTACGACTATCCAGTTAGAAGTGCAACCGGTAATCATATTACAGGTTGAAGGGAGGGACGTAGAATTTCTATGTGACTCAGGGGTTTCTAGGACCTTATTGAAACACACTGCAGTGCCGTCCAATGTGACTACTGATGACTATGTATTAGTCAAAGCGGCCGACGGCCGCATCTATAAGGAACCTTTGTCTAAACCTTTATGGTTTACGGACCCTGAAACTAATCAAACCATTAGATTTCGGGTGATTGTCTCTCAGATTTGCCCTGTTAACTTATTAGGAAGGGATTTGATGCATGTTTTTAGAATAGCAGCAATACCAACTGCATCAGGAATCTTGGCTAAGCGTATGAAAATCCAGGATGAAATGTTGCAGGTAGGACAAGGGGATTTACATTACTGGTATAGTAATGATCTTATTGAAACAGGACCACAAAGTGTGGCCAATGAGTTAACTAACCTAGCTTTGAGCAAATATAGTACGGCTATTCAGTTACCAGAGGCTGCCAAACAACTACACTGTACAATGTATTACAGGAAAAGTGTGGGACCTGATCCCAAGTATGAGGAACAATTTTTTAAACACAAGGTGACCAGGATCCTATTACAAAATCTTTATTGGGACAGGGCAGGGAACTCCGCAGTTACTTGTAGTCTCACAAGAGACATGCAACAGCTTTTCAAAATGCCTCAATCCCACATGTATCTGTGACTAGGGAAGAACAAACGGCATGGTATATAGTTGGGAAAAAGGTTACCGATTGGTCAAAGATGACACCAGAACAGCTGGCAGGTAAGGGGGTTCAGGTACAGAAGTTAAATTGGGTGACCCAGGTCAGACCAACGGTACATCTTCGAGAAGATCGGTTAACACCGACAGGAGGCATGCCATCCTGACTATGCTTTCTGACCCCACAAGAAGAATTAAAACTACAGTTAGTACCAAAATCCTTATGGTCCCTAGGACAGCACGACATTGGGCTAATAAAAACAGCGGGACAGGTTAAAATAACTCCAAAATCCGATTTTAGACCTCATAAGCGTCAGTATCCATTAAGTAAAAAGGCAGAAGAAGGCATTCTACCAGTGATCACGGCTCTACTGAGAGCTGGGGTTTTAATTCCATGCACAGATTCACCGTGTAACACACCCTTGTTCCCAGTAAGGAAACCGGATAGGACATGGAGAATGGTACAGGATCTGCCGGCTGTAAATGCTGCTGTAGTGCCAAGGGCTCCTATGGTCCCAGATCCGTCTGTTTTGTTAAATGATATCCTTCCCACAGATAAGTATTTTTCTGTTATTGACATTAGTAACGCATTCTTTTCTATTCCCCTACAGGAAGATAGTAGGTTTTGGTTCGCTTTTATGTTTATGAGCAAGCGGTACACATACACACGACTGCCGCAGGGATATTGTGAAAGCCCTACAATCTTTTCACAAGAAATGTCGACAAACCTGGCACAGTTTCAGCCAGAGCATGGCTATCATCTACTATTGTACATGGACGACATCTTACTGGCTGCACCCACGGAGGCTGTCTGTGAGTTCGAAACTATTCGGTTATTGCATTTTTTGGCAAAAGAGGGACATAAGGTAAATAAATCTAAATTACAATTTTGTAAAACTGAAGTACGGTATCTAGGCTATACCATTTCAATTGCTGGTAGACAACTAGATAACTGTAGAAAAGAAGCCATTTTACAGGCACCAATGCCCAGCACAAAAAAGAAATGATGTCATTTTTAGAAATAACAAATTTTGTCATAGTTGGATTCCCAACTATGCAGAGGAAGTAAGTCCACTTTTGGAACTTATTTTCGCACTTCCCATGGCAGCACATGACGCGCTGCAATGGACGGATAAGGCAATACAGGCATTTACTAGGGTAAAACAGTTGATAGCAGGATCTGCAACACTTAGCTTCCCTGACTATACAAAACCCTTTGTTCAGACAGTAGATTGTAAGCAGGGCTTTATGACATCGGTTTTGTTGCAAATCTATGGGGATAAGTTGAGACCATTAGCTTTTTATTCCAGTAAATTAGACACAGTGGCATGATCTTTGCCACACTGTGTACAAGCAGTAGTCGCAGCTGCACAGGCTGTGCAAGCATCTGCAACCCTAGTTTTGTTTCATGACCGTACCTTACGAGTACCGCACTCTGTAGCGGTAATACTACTACAGGATAAAGTTACCTTTCTCTCTCCTAGCAGACACTTATCCTGCATGACAACGTTACTATCACAACCACACATGACCATTGAGCAATGCACCACTCTTAATCCAGCCACGCTGTTACCTACAGCTGACGATGGTGCCCCTCACGTGTGTTTAGATTTGATACACTCTAATGTCTTACCAAGACCAGACCTTAAGGACCAACCTTTGGCAAATTCAGACTGGACCCTGTTTGTAGATGGGTCAGCATGTAAGAATGAGGCAGGTATGCATTCACAACTGAGACTAAGGTACTAGAGGCAAAACCCCTCCCCAGGAACCTGTCCGCTAAGCGTCAATTGATTGCTTTGTCCAGAGCATGCACCATTTCCAAGGATAAGGCAGTTACTATCTACACAGATAGTCAGTATGCTTTTTCCACGGTCCATGTCTCTGCACAGCAATGGAAAAATAGGGGAATGGTTACGGCCTCAGGAAAGGAAATAACCCACAAGGATTTAATCCTTAGCCTCTTACAAGCTGTCCAACTGCCACGGGGACTGGCCATCTGCAAGTGCGCAGCGCACACGAATGCCAAGGATCCAGTACTACTTGGAAATGCACTGACTAACAAAGCTGCAAAAAGTGTAGCCTTAACCTCTACCTTTGCACTCGAGACCACACAGAAGGAACTTCACCCTGCAGATAAATTAGATCTATAAACTTTACAGGTAATGCAGGAACTTAGTAGAGTTCGGGAAAAAACAACGATGGGTTAAATATGGGGCTATTCAAAAGCAGGGAGTTTTTGTAGGTCCAAATGATAAGTATGTCTTACCAACAAACCTTTTTAGGTATGCCTCATTAGTGACGCATGGCCCATCTCATCTGGGCCCTGCTGCTATGGTTCAAATGATCCAGCAAATTTTCTGGACCAAGGGCTTTATAGCATACGCTAAACGATTTTGTTTATCGTGCCTGCTTTGTGCACGATACCATGGTGGTGGGGTGCGGATCACCCCAGGAGCTTTTCCGCTGCCTCCGTATGCATTTCACACAATCTGCATGGATTTTATTGAACTAACTCCTGTTCAACAGAAGCGATTTGTGTTAGTCATTATTGACGCTTTTACAAAATGGGTTGAAGCTTTTCCGGTAGCACACCCAGATGCACTGTCGGTAGCCAAGGCCCTTACAAATAACATTATCCCTCATTTTGGGCTACCTACACGCATCTATTCTGATAATGGCACACATTTCGTAAACCAAGTTATTCAAAAGCTGGCCGCCGTTTTTCAGATCGAGTTAAAACACCATTGTGCCTACCACCCACAGTCAGCAGGGGTTGGTTGAACGCCATAATGGCATTCTCAAAGGCAAGTTACGTAAACTCATGGCCGAGACACATCAGTCTTGGATAAACTGCTTACCTCTGGCACTCCTGTCCATGCGTACCACTCCCACCTCAATAGGAGTCACACCATTTGAACTATTATACGGGAGACCTTAATATGTCCCGCAGTGGCAAAATCTTTTGCCTGCGGAACGTGAGGGGGGTGAAGAGATAGCAGATTACATGAGGAAATTGCTGACCAGAACTAACACTTCTCTAATGAATGATTGCTTTTCAGATCAGAAGAACAACAGGATCCTGAAAGTGAAACCCGGGAACTGGGTTTGGATTAAAATTGTCAAGAGGAAGATGTGGGTCTCCCCAAGTGGGAAGGTCCATACCAGGTATTGATTGCAACACCTACAGCAGTCCGAATAAAAGAACGAATATCGTGGATCCATTTAACATATTGTAAACTGGTAAAATAGTTTGAACTGGACAAAACTTGAGTTCCCCTGAGGAACACTGATTAGTAGTAATCTTGTTTTGTATGAGTATCTGACTATTGTAGCAATGCAGAAAAATACCGGAAGGGAGCAGCCCTTCCCACAAAAGCATTCCAAAATAATTTTGTTGTTAATAAGTGTGATTGTTACTTTTCTGTTTTGGCCGTTTTTATTTTCAAACAAGACTAGCCAAGTAAAGAGAGATGATGCATATGCTCTATCTTTTAATGTTTCAAATTGTTGGATATGCACGGCTATCCCTACTGTACATGGTGGTCTAATGTTAGGTACAGTCCCTTTGGGGGCAAATGATACATGGACTAATTTACTATTTGAAACTTCAAATGTAGCCTTAAAGGACAAAATAGCATTACCCCTCATGGGTCGCCAGAATGGAACTGTAAGGTTGGATGGAGTCAGTGTAATGTAACAATAATTCATAACTGTACAATAGATGGGCACTGTGCAACGAGTGGTTGTTAATAGTACAGGGCTTATTAATGGCACAAGTTTTTATGAAAAAATGTTATCTGTGTATGATCTTTTGTTTATAGGGCTGCAAGACAAAGTAAATCACTCTGTTCCAGTCAATATTACACTTAAAGTAAATAATTGTTATTTTATCTGTGGTAGTAAAGCATACAAATGGTTACCGAGGAATTGGTCAGGCAGTTGCTTTTTGGGTTATTTAGCACCAGCTATAAGACATACATTTTCTCTTCCTCAAGGTAAAATCTGAAATGCGTGCTGTTAATAAACCTGTTAATCCCGTAGGTAACGTTGATGCATCCTGGATCTATCAACACGATTTGGCCCATAGTAGCAGCAAGGGGCTATCACACATGGACTTGGGTGATGATGTTATTTCCTGGGCTGGTATTTTTCCAGCGTATGGGACAGTAAAATCCATTTGGGAGCTCAGAAAACTGTTAAAAACCCTGAGCAATGCAACTTTTTCTGCGCTAGAATCGATGACGGATGAGTTAACTGCAATGAGGACTGTAGTATTGCAGAATCTTATGGCGCTCGACTTCCCCCTAGCGGCAAAAGGAGGTACTTGCGAGTGATGTCCATTCATTCCAGACAATGAATATGACATTAACAGCCATCTGGAGATCCTACAACAAGTTTCTGAACTTACAAAACCAGGACAGAATCCATTAACTGACTTTTTCCAAAACTGGTTTGGAAATTGGGGAACAGTACTTATGAATGTCTTAATTGCTATATGTGTTGGTGCCATTATATTCCTACTGTTGGGTTGTTGTTGCATTCCTTGCATCCGAATGATAATATCAAGTGTATTGTCTGCCAATGCAACTAAAGCTTATTATTCTGAATATACAGAACACGAGTCATGCGAAAAACTGTATGAATAAAATGTATTACTTATGATACAAAGTGTTGTAAGGGGGGAAATGTAGTAAGAATCTTTGTGTTCAACATCTTTGTATCATGTATAGTAAGGGTTGAAATGTGAAATTGCATTGCGTGCAAAGAAGCAAGTTAAAATAAGCTGTTCTTCTTGTAAAGAATTTGCTGACCAAAGAGGAATGCACAGATGTTACCTTGGTCCAGGCACAAGCTCATCTTGTGACTGACCTCTGACCATCTAAGGCTCCAGTATGTGAATTTATAGCCTTGACTGAAATTCCTTGTCTGGTAACCAGTTACTGTGTACGTGCTGAGAAGGGTATAAAAACCCATGTGAAGTGTTCAGAAATTAGACTGCTGACATACCATGTACTTTGTAGCATGTCTCCATGCATGTAAAATAAACCTTTTTGCTTATTTTTATCTGCGTGATTCTTCCAGTATATGTTAAGAGTATTAAAATCTTTTGACATGAACATTACAGTGAGAGTGAGCCTTCCTTCTGTACACTGTTAAGCAGTTCCTACTGAAATATGTGTACAAGGATATGCCCAGTATAACTGCAGGAACTGCATGGAAACCAAGACTGAGCAAGACCAAGTGCTGCACCTTCTGTAGCTACATACTCTGCATGTATATTCATGAAGGTGTAGGTTTAAACTGTTTCATGTGCTGCACAACTTTAGGAACATTCAAATATTTTCTGCAAATACTTTACTATATCTTACTTGAGACCATGCGGTCATAACTCTGAACACCTTTTAATTCCTAAAGTAGCATATTAAGAAATCAGACAAGAGAAGTTTCAAATTCTTAGTTACTCAAACCATTTCACTGTGCTAGCTGAGATCATGTGTCACATGTTTTGACTAGATTTTACTGAGAACCCTGAATGGAAGGCAAATATTTATTTCAAAAAGGGTTTCAAATGGTTCTGTGTTTTTAAAATCATGTCACTTGATTGTCCATTTGTGGATGTTAATTGACTAAAGATTATGATATTTACTTCTGTGGGTACTGCAGTTACTTCTTTGCTGTCATATGTAAGTAAATATCACTACTAACGTAGAAGGCATTTAATACCATTAGTTTGCAGTATTAAGGTGTAGTTTTAGCAGGTACTTCCTAAAGCAATTGAGTTACTCTTTCTACTGTCTAGTACTACTTGGCAATCAGCTCAGTATCCTGTAAAATACAGGAGAACTTGAAAACCATAGGAACCAAATCTTTAGGGGAAATGTGATTTTCCATATAATTATTCACTACATCAAAAAATACTTTTTTCCATCACTTGTCGTCTCCTCCTTGTATTAACCTTGCATTTGCATGTTGTGCCATTGATGACCAAAAAATGGTAACTCAGTGCAAATCTATGGCAGAAATTAAAATACAAATCACTATTTCTAATGAATTCCAATGTATTAAAATGTAATGTTGACCAAAACTTCAATCTAATGTCACAACTGGAAAATACAGTCATGTCTTGCTACAGAATGTGTGCCACATACTGCAAGTGGGACATCTTCATAAATTATAACTGTTGCTACATTAATATGTTTTTCAACTTTGTGATTTCTTAGAGAACTACAGACATGTGAGAAATCTGAAGTGGAATCATTTCACTCCTTTGAAAAAGTGAGGAAAGCTATTAGTGAATTCGAGGAAAACACAAAATCAAATTTCATTGTTGTGGAACAGAACAAACACTTTTCAAATGAAACTAAGGATTTTGTATTATGGTTTGACACGCAAGAAACATCAACATTTCAATACTGATAATTATGCAATTTAACATTGCTATGTCTGCATCGATTTTGTATGTATAATGATAACATTCTGATTCCCTTCCATATGAGTATTATGGTAAAACAGTTGCTACCTCTACTTGCCTCACTTTAGGGAGTCAAAGGGTCATCTCTTTAAGAGCACAGCACATAGCTTATGCATCTAGTTTCAACCATCAAGAAGTACAGATCAACAAAGTTACTGTATTCATATCATGTGACACTACAGCCAGACTCTCAAAAAGTTCATCACTGGATAGAGGAATGGAATGCAAAAGTGAAGGCACATTCCATGACTCTGTGTGCAGATAACACAGTGGTTATAGCAGTAGAAGAGGGCAATCAGGTTCCTGAAAAATAACATAGAAGGGAAAATTGTGGAACAGGATCACTGCTTTATGTACCTGGGAGGGGTTGTTGTGCAGAAGGGAAATCTGAATGAGGAGCTCAAAGCTACAGTCAGAGTGCTCTTGAGTGACACACACAGTCAGGGGCAGGCAATGACAGAAGGCTGCCACAGAACCTGAAACAGTAGGAGTACTAACCATCACTGCAACCAGAACTACTGGAATGATACAGAATCATGGACAGTGAAGTCAGAGCAGCTGAGGAAAGTAGAGGTGATGGAGATGAAGTGCATGAGACAGGTGGTAGGATGCAGACTGGGACACTGAAAGAAATGAGGACATCATAGCAGTACCCAAGTAGCTCAGATTGCTTAGATGTTCAGCAGATCATGGCATTTTTGACATACTTGTTGAAAAGCAAAGGACAATGTGGTGCAGAAGACTTGAGACATACAAGAAGTTTGAGGACATGAAGGTGTCCAGCAAACAGATGGAAACATTGCATAGGTTAATACCTGCGACAGTTAGGTATGACTGATGAAGAACATAGGAGAGTGTCATTGAATGTAGATATACGTTGACAGTTGACACAGAACACTGACCCCATGTAGAACATGGAATCAAAAGCTCTACATCACAGCCTTCTGCATGTTGCAGGCATGCTGGATTTCAGAGAAGAGAACTTATCCATTTATAGGAATACTGGATTGAATCAAGGTTGTTATTTTCTTACTTCAGTGAATATTCTGTCAGATGTTGACTCATTCATACGTCTGCAGAAAGCTTAGTGGTACAGTATTAATACCTTACTTTTCCACACTAAATACACAGGGCTATCCGTTCATGTCAGGCAGCTGATGCTTGAATTGATGTACCTTATGTAATGTTTTTGAGCAGAATATGTATCAATGTCTTCAGACTTATCTATATAATGTATGACTATTGAACTCATTTTTCACTGCTGTTATATGTCAATCAACAACAAATTGTGATGACCATGACATGGCTTCAATATCTTTACATTCCTTCTCAGTGGATATTCTCATTTCTTAGACAAACATTGAAACTGCTGTCTCTGAAGGGTGCTAGTGTCATTAGTGTACACTTCTTCCACTAACACTTGTTGAGTACACATTAATGGTTAAAGAAATCCCTTTTAAAAAAGGCTCAGTTCACTGGACTCTGGTTTGCTGTGAATTTGTTTCAGTACTTTGCTCTGTACTTATGGTGATGACAACAGTTTAAAAGAGCAGGCATTATATTATTGCTGCCTTCTCAATTGACAAAGAAGGTTATGATCCATAGTTTAGAAATAAAAAAATGTCAGTCCGACAGCCTGCTGTGGGACCTACTGGCAGCAGAGATTTAGTTAAATTAAAATAATCATGAAGGATCATACTGATAAAAAAGTTCACATAGGTCATAACTGCACTGAATGTAGCAGTTCATTTGCTGTGTTTGACGTTATGCACCAAAAAAAAAAAAAATTGGTACTCTTACTGATACTAATTCATTCACATTTCTTGACTGTGTATGTGATCTCAAAATAGTCATGCAGAATGAGAAGCACTTCTGTTAACAAGTGTCACAAAAGGTTGTTTTTGTAATGCTGCATTTCCTGCAACAGTATTCACATATTGAGGTGGGAGGGTGGCCTAATGGTTAAGGTGTCTGCCTTACAAACACAAGGTAGGGTTTGAGTCTCACAAGGGATAATTGGCTAGGCTTAAAATGGCTCGCAAGGGCAGTTAGCTTAGTACTAATCTAAGAACCTATTCCAGTTATCAGTTGAACTTGTCGCATACTATAAAGCACACGGAATGTAATCTTGTACTCATATTGGGACATGAGCAGTCATTGCTGGAGGGCCTTCAACACATAAATTCGGCATTTTCATATATGTGGCTCCAGAGTATTGCAAGTTTGCACCAACTACATAACCAGTTTCATAGAAGAGCTGTATCCCCTTGTACTTCTTGAGGTGTGTGTGCACGTGCATGCTATGTGCATATATATATATATATATATATATATATATATATATATATATACTACAGTATATATATATATATATATATATGTGTGTATGTGTGTATATATATATATATATATATATATATATATATATATATATAAATGAAATGGGGTTTAATTCTATAAATACATAGATACACATACATATACATGCTCGACATCAGAGAGGTCCATGTAGAAATGTGTACCGTGCGATAACTACTAACTTTTATAATAACCTGATCAATAGAAATTATTGCTATTGTATTGCTATTTTTTTTTCCTTTACCTAGATTTCTGGCCAACTCTGAAGACAAGAATTCACTGGCAGCTCCAAATCCTACAAGGTGTAACTGTGATACCCTTCAGTGGTATTCTGTATGTGATTGTTGGGTGGAAAGTCCTAATGTGTCACTTAGGAAGAGATTTGGCAGTTGGCAAGAAAGGAAATATGCTGAACAGAGAAAAAAAAATATGTAATGAGTATGCTGTTTATTTTCGTAATGTGGTTGTCCCTGTCTTACTGACTGACTGAAATAACAGTTATAGATCAACTTTTGCTTGTTTGCAGTTATACAAAAATTTACCCTTATACCCTCGCTTAACTGAGAATTTGCAAACTTTGCAGCCATTATTCAATATCTCATAATTACTAATTACTTAAAACAAGACTTTACTAATGAGTGACATATTGCATTTTAACCACTGTGTAATATCCACATCATAGGAATGTATAATATACATTTTTTACAGGCACAGTGACTGTTAAGTGAACTATTGGCTTTTTAAGCTTCTGATTCAGTAGTTGTCATTTATATCTATATAACTGATATACTATGCTGCAAGGTACTCAGTACATCACTTTGTATATCATTCATTGTTATATACATTAATGCTACAACCAGACGATATAGTTTTGGGGCTTCTCTTGAGAAACTGCTTCACTCTCATCCATCATGTTTCCCTCTCTTGTTTCTTTAGGCACAGCATTAATCATCTTCAACACAACACTCTGTATCAATGTCTACTTCCTCTACATTTGGCTGTCCTTTCAGTGTACTTCTACACAGTTGATTACATTGATGTCAAACAGGCTGTACAGGACCCCATCTTGACAAGTTAAGAATTTCATGCAGTCATAAGGTGATGATGATGTATACTGATCAGCAAAATTAAACTTCTAATAAAACTGTTACTGTTCATATGGTTGTAATCGTAAATTTGAACACCAAGCTTCCATATTGAAACTTAACCTCCATAACTATTTCTAGATTTCTATACTGTTATTTATATCCCACTTACCTACAGAGATGCAGCATATGCAATATCTGTTGCTGTAATACCCATGCACCACTTTGGCCTTATTTATCTTCTTTGCTGGCAGTTTTGCTGTTTATTCCATGAAGTGTGTTACAGGCATAACACATACCGATTTCAACCTGTGAGAAATCCATCCATAACAGTATTCCAGCAGCAAGCATTAAGTGGTATATTCTTGTATGAACACATGGTAATGAATGGGTTACCTGTGTGGCATATGGCAGTGCTACACACAATGCTGTTCAGTACTGCTTTTATGTCATTCCTCTCAGGGAAAAAATGTGGCAAATTCTAAAGATGTCATAAAACATTAAGCATTGCAGACTTGAATTACAACATTTTATGTGGTGTGCCATACATATCCATAAAAACACATATTTAATACATGTGAAACACAGCATGGTTTTCCTGATGGCTACAGATATTCATCACTGAAACTGCCATATGTTGAGACACTCAGCATTCTGCTGATAACATGTTTAACACATCTTTCTCTTTAAAGTAAATTTAACAGTGTAATCTCACCTTGACACCCCTTTGGAATGGAACATTATTATTTATAATACCTGGACTGTGAACCTCTCATTACAAGTGTACTAACAAGGAGACAAAAGACACGAAATTGCCATTTATTTTCACTATACCAGCATGTGAAGAACACTAGAAGAGTGCATTGGACCAATGCAAGAGGTGAGTGTGACACCTGGTATTTCAACATTTCTTGGCAAGCAATAACATGCTCAATGCACACATACAGCTTCTACTGACTGGCATACAGCATGTGCATATACCCAATACATCCATGTTTCCTCTGCTGCCAAGTGCTTTCCAGCTGTAGACACAGCATACACTACCAGATTCTCATGCTGTCACCTACAGGTATACATCTGTCATACTGAAGATTGCAGTATTGCTTATCACTACATGTCCTTCTACAGTAGTACACTTTTGGTGTCACAGCTGGAAAGTAACGAAGAGAAGTCCATGCTTTGCTATGCATGTTGACATTAATTTTGTGTGTCCGTATGAGTAGTTTGTCTGTGATGCCCTGTTTATCACTGCAAGGCTTACACAAAAGGTCTTTATTAATATATAACATTTGTGCACAGCTGCTTGGGAGCAGTATCCCTGCGCTGTACTTATTTGCACATTGGGAGATTTTACAGTACATCAAGTTTAATTCTGATGTCACTACTTAACTTTCATTGTGACTCTTAGGTACTGATGAAAATGTCATTCTTTACTTAGCTGATGTGCTCTTCTGTTTACATTGATATGATTTTCAGTGATAGATGCTCATGTCACTTGGGAGCACTTATGGTCCACAGTAATGAATGCAAGTTGTTTCATTTATTTATTGCATTGACAGTGGAGGCCCGAGGAGAAAAGCTGCAAGGTATGATATGTAATGCATTCAATACTCAACAATAACAAGTATAATAATGCATTTTCAGTGAGTACATAGCATAATATAATTCATACATCTATTCACAAATACTAATTAACAAATGTATTGAGACATGACATAAAGATTAGTGATGTATAATACAGGTCGGAGTACTTTAGCACATATAACAGAGGGAGGTATTACAGCAATTAAGCCCGTCTGAGTATTAATACACAATAGTGCTATCACAGTAATTTGGGTGTGCCAATTTGAAGTAGGTATAGTAGTTTACAGTGCAGTGAGGTATTGGAAGTGGATAAGTAAATTACTGCTTTAAAGGCAGGTATAGCAAAGCTGATGGAGGGTACTGGAAATATATGTCCCAGATGAGGAGTACGGACAAAGCCGAAAGCCACAGAGGAACTCTTTTAGTAATGTTTTGAAAAGATAAAGGTATGCGATACACCTGATACAGGAATGCTATTACAAGTGGTAGCTACACTACTGAAATCAAGAATGACCCCAGCAGCTGTTTGCAGACGGTAATCTGTTGCTCATTTATTGGACCAAAGGGTGCAGTTTGGAAGATAGTAATGGAGCAATGGTCTAATTGCTGGACAATTGGGTGGGATGTGGATTATTTTATGAGGTAAGGTGAGATAAATATAACATAGGTGGTAAGGAAGCTCGAGCCCGTTAAGTGTTTTCAGTGCTAAACATTGTAGGGTCTGCTAAGGCAAATCTGCTGACTTTGTTATAGCACTGTTCCAGTACAGAACTAAGTAATGCTTTTAAATTTGTCATGATAGGGAATCCATATAGGACAGATGGTAAGAGGTAAGTGGTACCTACAATAACCTGGGTCTATATTATAATATCAAAGTTCTCTAACATCGAATGTTATAATATCGAACCCTAAACACTGAAGTCTGAAAACATCGAACAGTCAGAATAGCAAATTTTTTCCCAGGGAAAAAATTAGCTATTCCGAGAAACAAACACACACAAAAAACAGCAATCCACACACATACACTTAAAATCCTACACCTAAACTAAACTTTACATACAGTACTAGCTATCCACTTACCTTAACCCAACCCTAACCCTAAGGTCCATCACTATCGCGCACTCACCTCACCCGCGCCCTAACCTTAACTCACCTAACATGCCCCCTAACCCTAACCTACACACAATCGCACACTTACCTGACCCGCACACTAACCCTAACTTACCTAACCCACCCCCTAACCCTAACCTACACACAATCGCACACTTACCTGAACCCAACCCGTAACATTCCATAATATTGAATGCTAAAAACAGTGAAGCCACAGCAACGGCCCACCGAATTCTTTCCCTGGGAAAGAATTTGGTGTCCTGCACCTTCGCTGTTTTCAGCGTTCTACATTACGGGTTCGATATTATAACATTCGATGTTAGAGAACTTCAGTGTTATAATATAGACCCCAATAGCCTTGGCTGAGTCCAAACGGACTTTTTTGACTCTGTGTAGGGGGCCTAGTTTTGGATGGGTTTTTCTTGATGCTGCTGCTGATATGCATATGAAATTAATATTCTCATCAATTGTCATGCCAAGTTGTTTTCTGTGGGGGGACGTCAGTGGTGATACTATTTAAGGAAGACATGTGACAGTTACTTTTCCATGCAAATGGGATTTTGAGAAACAAATAAGTAAGTTAGTTAAATTGAAATGTAGTATCAGGTGATTATCCTGTAACCAACTTTAATCAGAGTTAAAGGCTTCATGCTTAATTCTCTAAAGATGTATTAGTTTGTCAGAAATGTACCATGTTATTTTTACCTAAACTCAGAAGTTAACACTTATTTACTGCCATTTCCCATATGTCATTTTCATCAGTGTCATTGACAACAGCTTTCTACTATCAGTTGATTTGCATTTATCTCAATTTCCCATCAGATGCTCATAGTATGAGACAAACCTTTTCATGAGCCCTTCCATCAAAAGGTGAACTAACCATTGCAGCTGATCAGAAATCAGCTGTTGGAGTAATGACTGGGAAAACTGACATGGTGATGCAATCCTGCAGTTGGCATCTTTAAGTAGTAGAGGGGTACAGGAAGGCTTTAGCCCCTGCAAGCAGATGGTTGTGTAATATTTAGGCTTTTCAATGACTGTGATTATGATTAATGACCAGTCAGCAGTCTCTCAAGCCACTGAGTGTTTCATGACAGATTATAGTGCTGTTGACAGAACAAATGCTTTCATGTGTTGAGAAAACACGCCCATGCTGTGTCAGTAGTGACTACTCCCAGTAACGTGTCAGTAGGTTTACCTAGAGAATAACAGGGGAAAAGGAACACTTCTGAATATTTCATTCTGAACATCTAAGTGCTGTTAAGTATAAATGGATATCAACCAAAATGCCTGTTTCAAATGATCCAGCATTGTTGATCCATTACACTTGCTATTACAGTTGAGCCTTCATATGCATGGAGTTAGACTACACAGACTCTAGTCACAATGTGATTGATAGTACAGCCATGACTTTATTTATTGTAACTGTAAGAGTTAACACATCTATACCAGTGCTTTCACAATGATAAATTGTGGATATCTATTTAAATTTTTGCTAGTTATAAATGCTACATACATTTCAGATACTGCTGGTAATACTTTTGTTTATGCTTACTTTTAAAGGGAGATGAACACACTATCTTACAATAAAGTTTACTCAGCATACAAAAAAGATGAATTGCCCATCAAAAATCCTTATTTATCATGTTATATCTTTTCTGGATTATAAGGTATGCGATTATGCTTTGCCATTTCTGTCAGTATTTCTGCAGCGACAAACATAGGGGATGCAAGCGTAGTTGTTTGTGTATTTACTGCAATATACTTACCAGTACATGCACATTGCAAATGTCCACTTCATTACAGTAACTGTCTAACAGTACGATAGAATCAATGACGTGAAAATATTACTTGTATAACCTGTCTCCTACAGACTCTTCAGAGGTGACCTGTCTGGCATAAGCAATCTCAGACCCCGCCCTGATGGGACGGCTGCATATTTACAAGTCAAGCTCCACTTGAGTAACCGACATGCAGAACCTCAACCTGGTTTGTGAAATCAATAGGACTGGTTGGTGGGACAGATTTGTGTCCCAGAGACTCCCCACTTTGTGGAATAGACTCCCTCATTAAACCTTTTTAAGCGCAACCTGGATAACTGGATGGGGAACAGAAAATACACCCCTGGGATTCCACCTGTGTCCCTGCTGGACAGTGGCATAGGGTGCTGACTTGTTGGAACATGGGCTAAATTCTTGGCTAGGCTTGCAAGGGCCTCAGGGCCAGTAGCCTAGTAACTACCTATGATCCATTGTACAAGGTAGTTGTATATCCCTTACGTGTTACAAACCCACTTACACTGATAAATGGACTGTAAAACTGAACTCATGCCATGGAATATTAACTGAGATGGTAGCTTAGTCATGAAAGGTACAGTTTAATGTCAAATGCAGTCTGAACAACCACTTGGGCTGGTGAGCATCATGTTGAAGCATTATATAATACTTGGGGCCTGTTACTGTCCATCTATTAAGTAACTCCTCTGCAGTCATGAACATGTTCATTGTAAGATATTCACACCAAACTGTAGGTCAACTATGCAAACCCACTAGTATTGGATTCACTTAATAGCAAATGTTTTTACGTTATTAATCTAACGATATACAACCAAAGACTGTGATACTATCACATGACATGTACAGCCTGAGAGTCAAGATTATCATAAGTAAGGTTACAGAACAAAAGCATTATGTATTCATTGTGTGACTTACTCAAATGTAACAACAGTGGGTTGTTCGTACACTGTTTCTGCATGAAGGGAGACTGATAGTTGAAGTAGCATGTCCCAAAGAATAATAACTAGATTTATGAAAGCATTTGGTCCTCCTTTTCCATGCAGTGGTCCTTGAGTACATGCCAACCCTAAGGCAAAGGGTGGGTACATGGTGATTATTAATGAGGATTAATGAAAGACATTTAATTATGTTTCGATCTGCATATTGCTTTACTTATCATGAGTACTAACAAAAGTTCTGCAGCCAATACTGCAAGATTGGAAAAAAATGTACAGATATTTTTCAGACTTCATTTTATTACTTTAAGTATCATTAGTAGTAATGAACATATTGCAGACAGTGCATCATACTTGGAAAAATGATGACTTCATTACTATAGAGGATGTTTGAAGAGCTACACATAGAATGGGATATGAAAAATGTAGGACCCAGCATAGCCCTCAAAATGTCACTGCTGCCGTGTTTGTTCTTGCCCTTTTTTTTAAGAAAACAGTGCATTGCAACCTAAGTGTGGAAAATGTATGCCAGTTTCACAACTCTTAATATTTCATTAGCTCCACTGTGTCACTCTGAAAAGAAGAAAACTGGCATCTAAGAAATTGAAGTCTGCTCTTCAGCAGGATACCAGAAACATACATGTACTGCATACATATTTGACATTTCCTACCTGCTCAGACCATATCAATCATGCAGTGAGTGGAGAGGTAACTGTTCCATTGCTTGCTTTTTATGCTACAATATACTACAGGTGGATAAGCAAGTGAATAGATGTACATGCACAGATTTTGTTAGTGTGAATAACATAAGTCTTTCAAGAAGGTACATGTTGCATAGTTCAAGATTACAGCTGTCACTTCCTTCATGTCGCTGTTTCATTTTCAGAAGTCATGCGTTATGGCACTGTATTTCATTTCAATGCTCTTTTCTCTGTGATGCTGCTTATTTGAGTTTGTCGGCCTGAAGGTTTTCCGTTCTGTGTTTGCGTATAATTTTTTTTTTCAGTTCCTTTCTGTTCTTGTCCACCTGAATGTGTTTCATATGAGTGAGATATCGCCCATCAGCTTTTCACATATGTGATCTATGATGGGCAATGGGATTCAGAAATGTTTAGTAGAGTGTAGACTCCGTATCTGTGAAGGTAGCCTCATCATGGTAAGCATGTACAATTGTTATTCTAGTTTACTGCTGAGGTGTTCCCTTTCTGGGTGCCTCACCAAGCTGAATAGGCTTGTGGGTGAAGCAACATGCCAATATAGCTGTCTTGGAGACTGGGTAATGCTACTGAAACAATTGCACACCACTGTAAATGTCAGCTCCTCCCATTTTTCCAGCCCTTTTTTTCCAGATCACCCAGCTTAATGAAATGTTACACTATAGGAAGTAGTGAACAGTGTCCAAAGATAATGGGCAGGTATTCATTTCTATGGCTGTACTACTGATACAGGTAGTGCCAGTAAGCCTGGGTGGTTGAGGTGTGTTGTATGCCTATTATTTGTGAGAGGCTGATCACAGTATGGTAGGGAGGGAGATGATGTAGTCATTGTATGTATGTGTGCAAGTTTGAATATGTGAGAGGGTATGAGGGTATTTCCATGACTGTGTACCACTGTTGTGGAACATGCTAGTGTGTCTGCATGTGTACGTGCAGTCACAGTACAGTGTTCAGTGCAGAGGCATGGTGATTAGTTGCTAATGACGCCTTCCTCATTGTAGCTTTGCCATATCTCTGATTTAGAATTTCTTTCCTTTGAGCTATCTCATGAACACACAGTGACTGATTAATGCAGGCATAGTAGAATTCTGTGAATGTAATGCAGAGGTGACATTCAATAATTTACTTGCATACTTCCATAATGAGCAGAAAACTGTTTAAATTTGACCATTTTTATACTCAGCACAGGAGAGTACAACAACCAATCAAACAAAGCTAACACTTTAAAATGAATACATGCAAAAGGATGAATAGTGAAGTAGAATTCATAATCACTCGGCATGGTATCTACAAGTTCAATTATAATTCAGTGGACAAGCATAACACAAATAAGCGCAACTATTACCATTGAAATCATAAGATAAATTGCATAAACAAATCCAAATACAGAAAAAGATATTCAACAAATACAATATGTAGACATGACAGCCCACTGTACAGGGTGTATGCATGACATTACTTTACTATGGAATGAAATGTTGTTACAGTTATCACTCACTTGGGTGATCTCTTCTGCTACAAATGCAGTGACCCGGTGAGACATCACCCACACCATTTCTACCAGCAAATAGAAATCATGAGGTATGGAGAGCAGCCTGCTCCTTGTAGTTGGTTGTTGTACTGCATTAGTACATTGCTACACAGCCCTTGTACATATATTCCCTTCTACGTGTATTCCAGTTCATTTACAAGGGATATGCGAAATGTGCATCCATCATATGTTCTGTTTTGCTGCTTCACAGGAGAGTAATTGATTGGCCTGCCAGCAGACATGAGCCAAACTCTCCATGTGGCCAGATACTTAACAGGGAAATGGTGGGCGATTGTGTGAGCATAGCATTGTATTGATCATCATATGCAGATATGCTGTTATTTTACTTTCTTGATTTTCTTATCATTTGATACAGAATAACCCATGTCACAGGCAGATGTATGCCAGAGGCCACTTTTCCAATCAACCACCAATGCAGTGAACTCTGAATCCCCATTGGCACCCAGGACTGCCTGACTGTGGGATGCTGAAGCCATGGCTAACTGGTGGCTATCGCAGGGGTGGGGGACAAGTCCTGTTTAGATGGCATTCAGTTTTATTGTGGTTGTGAATGCACATTTATCCTCATATTTTTATATGATGGCATTTGTAGATTAATAACATTTAGCTCCAGCTGTCTGACAAGGTAATGTTGCTTCAGACTCCATGTATAGTCACAGTGGTTGTATGTCATGAATGACCATCCTTAACATGTTCTGTTTGCAGTCATTTTGAAACTGAGAGAGCTATTGCAGTAATGTCAGGCCACCCACATTTGTAAGGTTACTATACAGTAAGGATACAAGACAATAATTATAAGTTGGAGAGCAAAGGGTGATAAATGCATAGTTATTGTCATTAGGGAGAAAAACACCAAGTTGCTTTGATTCTGTAATAAGGGTCAGTTTGCATACATTTGGTTGTTATGTGCAGTTATTAATGATTACACACATTAGATAACTTATAATGTCCATTTACTGAGTAAAGTAGGATACCGATTGGGATATAAACTTAAAAACAACAGTATTTTCAGCTGTTTATGAACAGACAGGTTTAATTTCTTACTCTGCAGATGTAAATAAGTTGTCACCTGATTTTTTAAAACTCTTTACAATTAATAAAGTTTTCATTTGCTTCTTATTCTTGATACATTGATATTCTTCAGTGTTATGCAGATGCAGTTTGAGGTGGGTAACACAGTACTCCTGGAAGCAGGTGATATCAGCTGAAGTATGAATGACAACACTTAACATCACATTAGTGGTAGTACTTAAACTGATGAGTCACTCTGTTCAGATTCTGTGTTTAGATGTATTGACTTACTGTGATACAACGTTTAATCTAGTATGTTCCTTTCACAGTACTTGTACTTTATATTCTCTTGGGCTTATATTGTACAGAAAGGTGAAATTATGGCAAAGGTAGAAAGAATACTACTGTGTTTCAATTCTCTGTCATGCTTGTTTTCTTTGTAGTTAGCCAACATTAGAGAAAAAGTTGATAGAAGAGTGCAAGAGAAGGTCATAGAACTGCACCATTCAGGAGTGCAAAAAACTGGGGAAATTATGAGACGTGAAAAGTTTGCGTTTATGTCTTGCTATGGAAAGATGAAAATAGCGCATGCTATTTCATCGAACCTAAAATATCTAAACCACATAATATCAAACATTCAGAACAGCAAATTTTTTCCTTGGGAAAAAATTTGCTATTCCGAAACACATACACACAACACAAGCACACCTAAAAAAACATCAATCCACACACATACACTTATAATCCTACAACTAACCCTACACTAAACTGTACATACACTACTATCTATCCACTTACCTTAACCCAAACCCTAAGGTTTGTCAATATCACACACTAACCTAACCCACGCCCTAACCCTAACTCACTTAACCTGCCCCTAACCCTAATTCACCTAACCCACGCCCTAACCCTAACTCATCTAACCCACCTAACCCACGCCCTAATCCTAACAACCACACAATTGCACACTTACCTGAACCTGACTCGTAAATTTCCACCACAGCTCTGAAAATAACGAAGCCACAGAACCGGCCAACCAAATTCTTTCCCTAGGAAAGAATTCGGTGTTCTGCAACTTCGCTATTTTTAGCATTCGCTCAAAACTGGTCGATATTGGAACATTCGAAGTTTTAAAACTTTGATGTTCTGATATAGACCCAAAAGTTTTGTTTATCAAGAGCTTTTTCCAGAAACTGATATTGCAGAAGAAACACGTGAAGGTTTTTCCCGACCAGAAAAGACATATCAAACCTTCTGCTAAAATCCCGATATGAAGGGTGCAACTCAATGCTAGATCAGGAAAACATTTTACATATTGTGCAGAATTGGCAAAAGCAAACAACAAATTGCAGCATTTTCTGTCATCCCAATACTGTCTCTGAAGTGAACTCTGTTCAACAAAATTTCCTTTTTTTTTGTGCTACCAAACAGATTGGCAAAAGAAATTGTTAAAAAAAATATGGAAACCAGATAACACTGCTGGATGCAACATACAGGACAACAAGATATGCATTACCTCTATTTTTCCTGTGTGTTTGTGCGTACAAATGTTTGTTACACAGTTGCTGCAGCATTCGTTACTCAATTAGAAGCATCCATGTGCATTCTGGAGACATTGAATATCTTGAAGCAGTGGAATGACGAATGGAAACCTAGTTGCTTCATAGTGGATTTCTGTCTGGGAGAAATCAATGCGCTATCAAACTGCTTTCCCGGTAAGTTACCTTTGCTGACATTGCTGCTGTCACTAAGCCAGTTATAAATACATTACTTGTAATGATAAATTAAGTGTAATTATAAGTTATCAGCCACTGCTGACATGCATATGGAAGACTGCCAGAACAACCTTTGCAAGGTTGAGCGCTGCTGCTGCACTGTCTCCTGTACTGTCACTGAAGTTTTGATATGGATGGAAAAATGATGAACAAATGTCAGGTTGTGCCTTCTGTCTAAGAAACAGAACTTGGGAACAGGGCCTTCACCTTGCAGTGTTAGTTGTCCCTTCAGCATCATAGAAGTCCTTTTCTTGTTTCAGACACACTGGCAAAGAAATTATGATGGCCAGTTGAGGCCACATCCCTTGGATTGCTTCTTTATTTCCTTTTCTGTTTTACAACAGGAAACATCTGTATTAAATTATAATGTATGATGTAGAAAATCATACATTTATATAAATGAAAACAAACCATATTGACATATTTGTGGTAGCAAACATTACACATTGGTTATAATATATCCAGACATTGTCTGTCCATTACATAGCTCATTCAAATCCAAACTTCCTTTGAACCTCAATCCTCCTTCCAAATTTTATTCTGCATGTATTTTTCCCACAATTTCCAGTTTATCTGTGTCATTTGCTGCCACCCTTTTCTAATGAATCCATTTTACTTGTTTTAACTGTGTAACTACATGCAGTACTTCTAGTACAGCTGGTTTAGACTTGAGTTCCAATTCCTAGTAATTGCTATTTTGGTAGCCAACATAGTTAGACTCAGCAAGGCTGCTCTTCTGATTCTGTATCATAGCTCCAAAAAGTCATTTCCTTAGCTATACCCAGTTGCTCACCCAGTATTTGTGATACTGTACTTTGCAGGGAATTTTTTTAACTCTGCCAACTCATTACACTCCCAGAAAATATGTTCCCAATCATCTCTTTCTTCACCATCACGCTTCCAACATTTGATATCTGAAGAGAAGTTCTTTGACTCCACTTGGGATGCACAAATATCTGTTTAATACTTCTAAGCCTACATCCTAAGTCTTCCATAGTTTGTTGCATAACTTGTGAGTCATACATGTATCCCCCATTGTTTCTTTGTAGATTGCTTATCCGGTCTCTCTTACCAATCCTTTCCAACCAACAGTGACTGATTCTTATAGTTATCATGCAATATATTCTATGCTTCACTACTTATATATTTAGCAGCCTCTGTTCTACAGTCTACTGCAACCTCTACCACTGCTGGTCTTTTGCTTAGGATCCCCCCATTTCTTTCTCTCTGCCTACACTCTGATTCTTCATTTCCCTAGATGAAAAAGTACCATTGTATTTCTTTCAACTGGGTACACCTATTACCCTATATTCATTTTCAGTGAAATGCAGGACAGGTAAGAAAATGGTAACATAAACTGTAAGTTGTCACATACTGACATATTCGTAGTATTGTTAGTCATAGTCTAGCTTATCTAGAACACAGTTCTTCTGTACCTGATTTGTTAATAACCTTGCAGTTATTAGTATGCCACTAGTTTGTGTAGGGAGATGTTATGTATGAGAATGTGGTATACTGGTTATGTATGTTTGTATAGTTACAACATTAGAAGTGACGTACAAATAATGACTGAGAATCATTATTGTAAGGATGTAAGTATTATGTATTTTTTCCATCCTTTTGGCATTATTGAAAACAGTAGTACAATTTCAAATGCTGAGTAATTTAAGTCTTAATTTTGTGATGCACTTCAGATGCCAATATAATGCTCTGTGACTTCCACCATGAAAAGGCTTGGACAGAATAGGTAGCTAAGAAAGATCATGGTGTTCACAATTTTTGAAAAAAAAACATTTTAGGAATACTTCATAGCACAGCATAAGCTGCAGCTGCAGGTGATCTTCATACAGCTCTTACTGCACTGAAGAAGACCCAGTGCTGGGAAACGTGAGAAGCATTTCGGCAATGGTTTTCAACAAAGGCCATTAAGGATTTTGTTCTTTAAATAATTGCTGCATTATATGCAGGTGTGATTAAAAAGAATTACACAAAACATCCTTAATATTCCACAGTAAAGGTTAGGTGTCATACATTTACCTCACAAGAGGCCATGTACTATGCCTGTATGTTACGCCTGCAGTTATTCTGTACTGATTATTTGCAGGCTTCCTGTATGTTATGTGCTGTGACATGCACATTAAATGTTATGTGTAGAGAGCAATGTATGTAGGATTACTGACTGTGTGGAAAATCAAACATCATATGGTCTGCACCATATCACTGACTTTCCTTGAACTGGAATAGTGCCAAAATAACAAAAACTCTGTTTTTGAAGGGGAACAACTGTCCCTGCACCCCTCAACCTTCCTGTAAATTGTATATAACAACTCTGAGGTCTGGCAGTATTGGGGAAATGGGCCAATACCATGATCCCCAGAGTACCATGAAATCAGTACAACCACTTTTAGTTTTTTTGAAAGGGGGTGGTATGGTCTCGAACAGATGACATTTCACTTTTTAAAGAGTTGATAATTTGATGTAAGCTTGTACAGAGCCCAGATGGTGTTTACCAACTTACTTTAATAGCTGAATTGATAGTTGGGCTCCAAAAATGTCTCTTTTCAACAGCGACCTAAGATGCAAGGTAGACATTACAATTGTTGTGTGCAGTTTCACTGCTACTACTATTAGGGATTTATACTAAAAAGTTTTCAAGTACTAACAGTTAGTCATAAACATTTCATTTTGATGGGGTATGATAGTAATGTAGCAATTTTTTTAAATGTTTTATGCATCATAACTATAAATTTTTGTTTGCTGATGTAAAAATCTGTTGCTGAGCAGAAGGTTAATTGTGTGGCTTTCACATGAAAAGTTTAGTACTTTGATTTACACAGAACCTTCAGCTGTAATGGTGTCACACTTTGGCTTTGAGTAGTATCTCTTTCTGAATTGCTCCTTTACTTTGTACTGTTTATTGTTTTTGTACATTAGTCATACTTCTTGTTTCTGCTTAACTGATGTCACCATGGATGTTCAACCTTACGTCACATTTGCTGCAGTTCTACAGTTTACATTCTACTACAGATGTTATCAACCAGGTTTTGGAAAGTTCCTGTGTTGCCCATTTCCTTTCTTGGATAAAGGGAGGCTTCTTTGTTTACCAGTGGCAGTGGGGAGCTTAGAGCAGCCTAGCTATCCCTGGAGGAGTGTTCCAGCACAAGAATCTGGTAGTCTATTGGCCATTTTGGGCCAGTTTCTAGCTCTTTCAAGTCCCCCTGTATAAAACCCGCTTTGGCATGGTTTTTGCGCTTGTTACTAATCAGCCAAGCTCCTTGTGGTCCTGCAGAGTGGTGCTAGCAGCAGAGAGGCTAAAAGAGTGACTGCTAACCTAATAAAAGTGTTTTTTTTTTTTCCTGCTACTACCTGGGCAACTGTCCGATCTAGCTAAACTGCAAGTATTTCTGCTTCTTGAACTGTTTTAAACTGTTTAAAGTTGTTTTTGCACCTGCACTTTTAAAGTTTGTCCTATTTGTTGCATTTACCTGTTGAGGCTACACACTCAAGTGTGCTAGCCTGTGTTACATATTTATTGCATTTTCCTGCTGTTTGTTGCAAAAAAGAAAAAAACAAAAAATTATCCTTGTTTCCCATCTTTCCTGACCTAGAGTAGTCCAAATACAGGCTTTGCTGTATTCTGGACTTTTGGAAAGTTCCTGTGTTGCCCATTTCCTTTCTTGGATAAAGGGAGGCTTCTTTGTTCACCAGTGGCAGTGGGGAGCTTAGAGTAGCCTATCTATCACTGGAGGAGTGTTCCCAGCACAAGAATCTGATAGTCTATTGGCTGTTTCGGGCCAATGTCTAGCTCTTTCAAGTCCCCCTGTATAAAACCCACTTTGGCGCGGTTTTTGCACTTGTTACTACTCAGCCAAGCTCCTCATGGTCCTGCAGAGTGGTGCTAGCAGCAGAAAGGCTAAAAGAGCAACTGCTAACCTGATAAAAGTGTTTTTTTTTTCCTGCTAATACCTGGGCGACTGTCCGATCTAGCTAAACTGCAAGTATTTCTGCTTCTTCAACTGTTTTAAACTGTTTAAAGTTGTTTTTGCACCTGCACTTTTAAAGTTTGTCCTGTTTGTTGCATTTACCTGTTGAGGCTACACACTCAAGTGCACTAGCATGTGTTACATATTTATTGCATTTTCCTGCTGTTTGTTGCAAAAAGAAAAAAAACAAAAACAATTATCCTTGTTTCCCATCTTTCCTGACCTAGAGTAGTCCAAATACAGGCTTTGCTGTATTCTGGACTTTTGGAAAGTTCCTGTGCTGCCCATTTCCTTTCTTGGATAAAGGGAGGCTTCTTTGTTCACCAGTGGCAGTGGGGAGCTTAGAGCAGCCTATCTATTCCTGGAGGAGTGTTCCCAGCACAAGAATCTGGTAGTCTATTGGCCATTTTGGGGCCAATTTCTAGCTCTTTCAAGTCCCCCTGTATAAAACCCGCTTTGGCACGGCTTTGCGCGATTTTGCACACAGCGCAGCATCGGGCAGCTCTGCTTAATTGGGTTTAAACCATTCTCGGCTCCACAAAGTCTGCTCTTCACTTTTTCCCTTAGAACTGATCTAGTTCTCATAATAAACACCCTATTCCTACTCTAAAGCCTGGCACTTGCTCACTAAAGCAATTATATAAGTCAGCACTAAAAAATTAAAAGCACTACACCTTCACAAACTCCCCTTGAGTACCTTGTTCCCCATTGGCCCTTTTTTTCAATTATAAAGGAATTCCCAATACTATTCTAGCATGTCCAAAGGTCAGTTGTGAATCTCCTCTCCGGTCCAGCTGGTGAATCTGGGAATCTTGAGGCAATGTTACAACTGCCTCATGTACACAGACAACCCTCTCCTCCTCCCAACAAATTCCAACACATGTGAGAGATGCAACCATATAGCCAAACTGGAGGCTAAGCTCTCTCAACTCAGTACTGGCGTAACCAGTCAGGAGGAGAAGGAAACCACACTCACTACAATTCCAGTCTCACATAGACCTACCATGACAGCAAACCAAACACATAAACACACAAAAAACATACTCGGAGGCTCTAAATAAAAATCTGCCTAAGCAGCAGAGACCTCCAAAGCAGACACCCAAGCAACCGCTACCCCAAAACAAAACACGTGCAACACATAGCTCACAAAGACAGTGTGCAGAACAGTCACAGCCCTTAAGGCTAAACAACACACCTGATACACTTGTAATAGGTGACTCTATCGTCAGGCACACTGACGTCCCGCTCATCAGGCTGAACAAGGAGAAGGTCATGGTGAGCTGCCTGTCAGGCGCTAGGATCCGCCACATAACACAAGCACTCAGGTCACTCCAAGGCAAGTACAAATATGACTCAGTCATTGTCCATGCTGGTGTGAATGACCTGAGACGTACCTCCCTGGACTACATGAAAAGAGACATAGAGGAGCTCTCTGAGCATGTAGCCCAGGCCGGTATGACCCTGACCTTGAGTAGCATCTTACCCTCACCAAGAATGATGCCACAATATGAAGACAAGATGATCAATTTCAACAATTGGCTTAAGTATTGGTGTCATTCAAAGGGGATCCAATGCCTGTCAGCCTGGGATGACATGCTCGGCAAGCCATGATGCTTCACTAGGGATGGCTTGCACCTGTCACCCCTGGGCTTTCGGATATTGGCAAAGGCTCTTGCCACCCCCATAGTGCCTTTTTTAGGCAAGGCTCAAAAGACAAACCCACCTCCATAGGTATCACAAGGGATAAGAAACTAAGAGTAATGCTACTCAACGCCAGAAGTCTAAACCTCAAGATGCACACACTCGAAACTCTCCTTAGCATGGAGAATATCGATATCTGTGCACCTAATCATGAAGGGATTCACATCTAGATCAGGGGAGGTCATCGTGCCTCTTTACTCATCCCTCATCAGGCCCATAATTGAGTACAATGCCCCTTTTGGGATGTACCTTACCAGACACCTGCAGCAACTGGAAAGACCCCAAAAGTACCTCACCAAGAGGATCAAAGGGCTCAAACAGATGCCATATGCTGCCAGGTTAAAGAAACTCCAGCTCTACTCAGTGGCATACCGCCTGCTCAGAGGCAATCTGTGCCTAATGTATAAAGCCATGTCCAACCCGGAATTAATGGACATGCTGCACCTCAGAAAATCCAAATCCCATCGAGCTACGCGCTCGAGAGACTTAAACCTCAGCATTGAAATAAATAGGACATGCTGGAGGGACAGATTCATAACCCAGAGGCTCCCTTCACTCTGGAATAAAATCCCAATCCAGGTTAGGCAGAGTCCCTCATTGACTTTCTTCAAGAGGAATCTTGATGAGCGGATGGGAGATCATAGGTTTACCCCGGGTATCACTTCTGTGTCACTGCTAGACAGAGGCACAGTATACTAACCTCGAAAAAGGGCATAGCAAAATTCATTTAAAATGGGTGGTGATAGCCAAACACACTCTGGCTAGGCTTATAAATGCCCTAGGGCAGATAGCCTAGTATGAACTTATGAACTGTCAAAGCTAAACTATAGATATGATGTAATTTTCATTCATTCCTCAGTAGTTGGATTCGGATATGATCCTCTGATATGACTCGACAACTTATTCCAGATCACTGAATATTTGAACTCTCCAGTTCCTCCCTTTACCCATAATTCCCCACCAGCCTAACATACCTCCAATGTTGTATGATGCCATTGCAATCAGACATGGATTGCGAGCTCTTGATCTTTGGGTGTAACTTGCAAATAGTTCTCATTGGTTAGTAAGTTTAACTTTGTCTATCTTTAAAAGTAGACTACCTTCCATTTCTCTTACGTACCACTATTTCTTCCCTTAGCCCTTTATATATCTTTCTCGTACTCTTGGAGTACTGATAATACCATTCGTGGTAGTTCTTTCCCTGTACTTCTATTACTTTTATAGTGCCTCTTTTACCAACTGTGGTAATTCTTTCTTTCTTTTCCTTCCTTTCTTTCCTTTACTTCATATTAAAAAAAATATTTTCTATTTCTTCTTTTCATTTGGCTGACCTTACCTGTTCAATTTGTCAGATAAGCCATCTGACATTAAAAATATGTGGTATGTGGCCATAAAATCCCTAATTAACTGTGTGCATACTGTCTAGGCAGTAAACACCTAGGCATTGACTGTGAGATATGCAAGGGGTTCAACTCTCCTGCTGTTATACACAGGAAGAACAAGATGATTCTTAGGGACCTGCTACCTTATAAACATTCCTCTATGGCTGCTTGGTCTGAAGCCTCAAGACACAAGATAAGAAAGTCAATTCTGTGCATAAAGATTCTCATAGGGGATCACCAAATAGTTCTTCTGCTTCGACTTCAACTTCAGCTCTATCTTCTGATATTCTGGCTAAACTAGCTAGAAAATCTGATCTGATTATGTTGTACTCGAAGTTAAGAAAGGTCCCAGGATCCATTGAGCATATTTGATCTTAGGGATGAATAACATCCATGCTTCCTTCGCCTTGTCTGGCACAGTCAGCCAGATGTCATTTGAGGCCTTCTTCTACAGCTTCCTCTCTTCCTTCTTCCAGGACAGTATCTGATGCACACCAGACTACAAAGCCAGTGAAAAAGATGTCACCAGTCTTGTATTAAACAGTTTATTCACACTGAATAGTACTCTAGCGCCTCGGCATAGCCTTCCTGGAGTTACAAAATATGCCACACCATATATATATATATATATATATATATATATATATATATATATATATATATATACACACACACACACACACACACACACACACACACACACACACACACACACACACACACACACACACACACACACAAAGATATTTATTTAAATGCAATTAATTAAACAATCATCTAATTAGTCAACCATTAATTAAAATAATCATATATACATTTTAAAGAAACACTCTCCAGTTACATTCACTATTTAGACCTGTTGGAGATAGTGTATTAAATTTTAAAATATATAAAGTTTCTTTCTACAATAATTTCTTTTTCAATAACACTTTATCTGTTTCTGAAATAAGTCCCAAAATACAAGCTTTTAACAGTGAAAAATCACTACTATGACAAGTAAAAAAATGTAAAGCTATAGGGCTCATAGCATTATTTTTTTATGTCTCTAATATGTTCTTGCAACCGTAGCTTGAATATTCTTTTAGTCTCCCCTATATAAAACAAATTACAGGGGCAAAACAAAGCATATACCATTGATTTAGTTATACATGAAAAAGCAGAAGTGGAACAGAATTTTACATCATTTTTTTTTCAAAACATTTGGTAATGTTGAAGCAAAACGAACACCTTCCACAAGGGGAGGTGCTACATTCCACAACCTGTAGGTTTAATTTTTCACCAGGTGAAACAAATCCATTGTGTACCACCATGTCTTTAATATTTCTACTTCTCTTAAAAGAGATATTTACAGTTCTACACAGATTTTTTTACCCCTTCCACATTAATTAAATAGGGCCAATAATATCTAATGACATCAATAATTTTCTCACTTAGAAAGTTATATACAATAACAAAATAAACTTTTCTGCACTCCTGCACAGTATTAAATTCTCTGTTATTATTTATCTTATTTACTAAAGGCTTATTATGAAGTAAGCTAGTATCTATTATTTTATGAAGGGCATCTAGAATAACATTTCATCATACCCCCTTTGCTTGACATTAATACATGTTTGCATCATTTCCTTTTCTAGACCCATTTCATCATTACATAGCCTGCTAACTCTCAATAATTCATTATAAGGTAGTGCCTTCAAAGTATGTGGTGGATGGCAACTACTACTATCCAAAATATTATAATCTCCAATTCCCTGTGTATATTAGTTGCTATATTATTATTCCTAACAGTCAAAGTGACATCTGGATAGTTAACTGTTTTTCCTATCTGTAAGCCATCAAATTTTATCTGAAAACGATTTGCATCTAAATCATTTAAAAACTGAGGAGCTATTTCAGCACCCCCCCTTACATAAAAAATCAAATCATCTATATATCTACAATATAAAATAACATAACCGTTTTTCGTATCTGTAAGCCATCAAATTTTATCTGAAAACCATTTGCATCTAAATCATTTAAAAACTGAGGAGCTGTTTCAGCAGCCCCCTTACATAGAAAAATCAAATCATCTATATATCTACAATATAAAATAACATAACTATTAAAAACATTCAATCTATACAAAAACTCAACTTCAAAAAGGCCCATGAACAGGTTAGCATACATGGGTGCAAAAGATGCACCCATGGCAGTACCTTGTACTTGATGGTAAATGAGCTTATTGAACTCAAAAAAAATTGTTCATCAAACAAACATATAATCATTCCATCACATAATTGCTAACAGGACTTTCACCTAGAAAAAAATCTACCAGCTTCCGTACCTAACTCATGGGTAATACTTGTATATAGACCTTTTACATCTATAACTATCCAGTAATATTCTTCATCACATTTAACATTCTTTATTTTATCCAGAAAATGGAAAGTATCTTTAATATAAGAATTTAACTTAACTACATAGTTCAACAGATAGGAATGTAAAAAATTCCCATATTATGGAGAAAATAGTTCTGTGCTGCTACTATGGGTCTACCTGTCTACCTGGGGGGGGGGGGCTCACATTTTTATGTCTCTTTGGCAGATAATAGAACTTAGTCATTGAGATTCCTTCTACATTAAATCTATTTAAGGCATGTTTTCTTGTAAAATAGCCCAATCTTAGGCCTTTAGCTACTAGTTCTTTAAAATTCATTATAGCTTGATAAAAAAATATCAATATTTATTGCCCTATATACTTGGCCATCAGATAAATGGTCCATACACATTTTCAGGTATTGTTTACAGTGCATAACAACAATTTTTTATCTTTATCTGAGGGTTTTATAATTATGTCTGATCTTTTACATAAATTTAATAAAGACAACCATTCATTCTTACTCATATTATACAAAAGGTATTTCTTCTCAGAAGAAAAATCTTTTAGAACTTTCTCTAATGCAAAATTAAGCATCTTAGAAAATTGCAAAATCACCTGGTTGTTAAACGCAGGTATAAAAGTAACCATTTCAGTATTTAAAGTGCACTACGCATTAACATTTTCAGCTGTTTCAAATGAAGAATCACAAGAGAAGAAATCCAGCAACTCATCTTCACTTGCAGATACACTCCCCAGGATTCACAAAGCCTCCGTGTAAGAGTTATAACTCTTACACGGAGGCTGCAGTTAAACGGAGTGATGTCAGCATGCTTTGCATATTCATGAGAGCATGCTGAATCACACCTAAGTCTAACACGGTCCGTGTAAGACAGTAGGGGGCGTGTCCGTAGGCTGAGCCCTGCAAGCGGACACACCCCCAGAAGTGTAAAAGTGCCCAAAGTAAACAACCACAACAGAGTCCACGGAAATGTGAATAAACACAACACAACACATGCCCCCACAGACTATGAACATAAAATATATATAAATGAACATGTTATATATTTTTTTAAAATTGTAAAGATGTTTAACCGTGAGTGCCCTCATTTGCGCGGGCATGCCCGTAGCGCAGCTACAGTTAGTAGTCAGTGGGAAAGCATATAAGAACTAAATATGCAAAATAAGCCGGGAAGCAATAGCGTAGCGGTAGAGATGTTGGCTGAAGAGCAGGCATTCATGGTTCAAGCCCCCACAACACCAATTTTTTTTTTTTTTCAAAATAAGCAGGAAACAAGTCCCTGACAAATATGTACACATAAAACTACAATTTATGTAAAATGTAATGAAATAGCCCATTTATATTGAAGACATGTGAGGTAACAAAAGAAGAAAAAATGCCAGATGTGCTCATAGTTGAGCTACAGGTTAACAGAGTGAGTGCATGTGCCCGTAGATGAGCAGTGGTTTAACTGGTGCAAAATGAGTGCCCGTAGCTGAGCAGTGGTCTAACACGCTAAATATATGTGCCCCTAACTGAGCTGAGCGTAATATGCATGCCGATAGCCAAATGAGGCTTAAAGCAGCGTACCCTGTTTGCGCGGAGCTGCGCACCGTGCAAACAAGCTAACCGACGGGCAACGTTGAGCAAGCTGTATCAAAACTGCCTTTACACAGACACACCCCTCAGCATGTCTAGACAGTCATGAAAAATAAAAAAGCAGTAGCCAGGTTTGAACCCAGGATACTATAAACCATAGTCAAGGTACCAAACCACTAAGCCATGACAGCAGTATCCAGAAATGCAATAATAGCTAATATATAGGCATGAATACAAACTGGAGCATGACAATGCAGGTTTACTGAAGTTGATACAATTCCAAAATGGCCAATTACCGATATGTGCTGGAAAAACGGACTATATAAGCCCCATAGGTGGGAATACACAGCATAAACGATTGTAGAACTGACCTACAGGCAGAATGACAGGAGTAGGAGAGGGTAGTCGCTTTCGAGCACAGAGGTGGGGTGTTGAGGAGTCCAGGTACATGGTCTGGCTCCTAGTCCATAATCATGAGGCCCAACTCATGCAGGGCCAGGTCCTCTGGGGAGCATACAGGGCCGAGGCGTGGGACTGGTTGGCTCATGATCTCACCAGTGCCACAGGGATTCCAAGGACTGGTGAGCAGGTCTGTCACCACCATGCGGACCTGAAGAGACGCAAGCAGGACCAACTGAACCTTTGGATCCAGGAGGCCCGGCAAACACCCAACGCCCACTACTGAGTAAGTAACATTTAATTATGTATGTAAGAAATTAAACTAGCTGATATTATGGAGATGTGTATTCCAATATTACTTCATTTATATTACAGCTGCAGGTGTCCGTTCTGCGAACCGCAGAGCCTATGGCGATAGGCTGGTGCGGTTGCGCCACCAGGCAGGTCAGTAATCCACTACCAGTAACTGTAAAGAAATATAAAAGTATGACAGTCAGCAAAAGAGTGCAGTGTAGTCAGTAAGGAATAAAATCTGCAAGTAACAGTGTGAAAGTGTATGCAAGTATTGCTTGATTACAAAAGTGTGTTTCAGCCTGTAAGTTTAACCAAAAAATGAAACTGACATATATTCTGAAATAAAAATGCCCTACCTGTAAGAAAATAGTACACAACCTGCAGCAGGCTGAAAAGTATAGCTGCAGAAGATGATGAAATCACATGTGTGAAATATATCCCTGTGGAAATACTGAAACATGACAGAAGTGAGACTGCTAGAAAGGATTGTAATAACTACTGGTAAAACATGTCAATAAAGCCTAGAAGTACCATCCTGAATAGTAAAATGAAAGCAAGTAAGGGAGTGTGAGAAAGTGTCATGAATCCAGCAATACAGTAGTAATAACCCCTGAATAAAGTATACTGCAGTCAAGACAGAATGAAATGCATGTGAGATTCAAAACCAAACAGCAAAATATGTTCAAAGTGTTGCTGCATCTGGAATGTGTATCCCAAAATCTGGATATGTTGCTCTCAGTCTGCAATATGCAGATAGGATGATTGTCTGATATACCAAACATCCACACTTGTCTACAGCTATATAAAGCAAATGTAGCAGGATGATGTAGCTGAACAAAGCTAGATATGAATGTGTATGAAGAACCATAAAATGTATATTGATGTTGCAGTAACAGTCCTATCACCAAGTTGAAATAGTTATCATATAGGAAACTGTAGTTAGAACAGTAGTGTGTATATAACTGTAGCTATTAGAAATGTACAGCATATGTATTGTCATTCGAAGGTGTTAATATTACTTTCTTTACCCCACCCTATAACCACATATAACCCATTCCACGTGAAAATGGTATGTGCAATCACAATTAACACCCCTGGACGTTTGTCCTATTGGGTCATATATATTTGCATGTCCGTTGATGCATCTGCCCTGTTCATACATCCACACCTGATGGCCTGTTACCATCAATTAACCCTGCATGTTGTTGGACTGTGTATTTCTGTTCAAATTATGCATGTGTTATGCACGCTGTTCAATGGTGTGAATATCTGGGTGTTTGGTTAATGGGAATACTAATGCATGCTGTTACAACTAATTGTGAATGGTATTATATGTCACTAACCCAAACTGTCATGACATAATGCAAAACATAGGACGACAGGGAAGGCAGGTTCCAGTGGACCCACCTCTCCTACCTCAGCTGGCGAGTGCACCTGGCACTAGTGCTGAGTCCGGACCCTCCTCCGGTGGCCCTGTGCCACCTGCGGGTGGAAGCGCTGCAGGGGATGGGGCTTGCTCCCCCCTCTGCAAATGTGGCCGGAGGAGAACCACCACTCACCCTCCGTAGCGTCCGGACTGTGGTGCGTAGGGAGATTCGGGACTCTGTTCTCGAGCCCCTACGCCAGCTCGAGGCACGGGTGGCACAACTAATGGGCATACCTGTTGCCCCGCCTACACAGCCCCCAGCACAGCCCCATCCTGGGCAGTGAAGGAACAGTGGCAACTGCCTATGGGTGGGGATATCAGTTCCACTGTTGCCATCTGTGGGCTCATGGGCTCTGGATATCCAAACCTCTGTCCCCGTCAATTGCGTAACCCCCCCCACACGTGTCATACACCGCCCCTGTATGCGTCTTGTTTGTCTTGTCTGTTTACCTACCCAACCTACCTCCCCAGCTGTACCGACTTCCTTCACCTGACATACCACTCTCACCTGAAAAAAAAAAAGGGCACTCTGTACCCACAAAAAAATTATGTCCCATACATAGCTGCCCATTCCACACACATGTCTGCTGGACATGGAACCTATCAATTACAATTGGCTGTACAACAAGTATTATTGTTGTCCTGACACCTCTGTCAGGGGTGGAAGGTTTCAAATGTCACACCAAATTACATACATATGCACGGCTGTTGCTGATGAAGAAATGGGCAGCTATGGGCCTTACCTACATCCCTCCTGCACATCCCAAGCTTGTTTCCCTACTGTCTTACCCTCTTTGTGACCACTTTTTCACCACTTTCCTGTCTCCCCATTTTCTTTTCTTTCAAAGAAAATAGCGCGGGTGTGCGCAAGAGTAAGCACGTTTAAGCGGTTGTAAGTGGGTGTGCGCGGAGCTAACTGCCAGTGCGCATGCGTGAGCTCCACGCAAACCAGCGCTAACCCGGTTACAACTGCTTAAAAGTGCCTTAGTCACTTTGATTGACAGGTCCTGTACTCAGTTCAAAAGCAAAATAGAATCTCACTGTGAGTCCCAAACCTAGGACCTTGGAAACAGTAGTCTGCATGACTTACCACTAAGCCATGACTCTTATACAAGAACATTGTGCTAAAATAAATATATCATGTAATAGTAGGAATGAATGTAAAGGGAATATATATGTGTAGTGCACAAAGCATGCCATTTAGAATTACTATAAAAACTAGTGGATTTCCATAATAGTAGTGTGTGAACAGAAACAGCCATGCTAGTTGGAAGCTAGTAGGTAATAATGTCACTATAGCACCTTGCAAGCCACACACATACTCACAGCAGGATAAGCACTGCCCATACCCCACAACCTCTTACAGGAACACATCTGGACCAAGTAATAAAATATGTGGAGCAAAGGCCCAAAACCAGGGACACATTACAAATAATGTTACAACAAACACAGACAGTTCAGAGAGTAACAGGGTCTGCACTTTGTGGGATGTTTGGAAGGGTATGCAGTCTGAAACTTGAATGTTTGTCACCATATTCTGACTTGAGCCCAGAGTGATTTGCCAGAAAAAGGTGTGCATGAGATATTGACCAAAATATGAGGCATAAATGTGGACAACCTGCAAATATCTGTACACATGACGGGTCTGACACCACCATATTTGCATAGTTAAGAGCCTAGACATAGCAACAGTGAATGACTTACAGGGATGCCCCACAGACCCCGTGAGAAATGTACAAACAGTAGGCAGAAAGGTGTAACACATGCAATGGTAACTATGGAGTCCTGAAAGTATTCATCACTTGCATGGCAGAAAAGGTGTAGCAATACATATGCTCATGCTAACCCACAGTCACAACTGCAGCATACCAGACATTTTAATGGGTGTAACCCACTGATATGTACCATTCCATGAGGCACATAACAGATGAACCTGAAAGTCTCTGGGGCCTGCTCAGCAGCATACTCAAATACCCTAATAGATGTCAAGGCCCACACCATGGTCAGACCACACTGCATGCTGTAACACCCTAGCAGATATAGCAAGCATTCAAAGGTGTGAATGTACATGGAAAATAGGAAAGCTACAGCAGCACACTACAGTCAGGACACCTAGCAGGCATACAAGTAGTGACTGTAAAGGGCAACTATTGAAGCCTTAGCAACAAAGTGCAAGCAAAAGTGAAAGGAAAGCACACACACACACACACACACACACACACACACATTAACAGTAGTAGTAGTAGTTGTAGGTGTCAGTGTACATACACAGTTAGTACAGGAAACTGGAGAAATGAATGGAGGAATGTTAATCTACAACACACCTGGAAATATGAGAGAGATACCAACCTTTACACTCACAGAACATTGTCCACAGCATAACAGCATGGTCCCTGCCCTTAAAATCTGAAAGAGCTATGCCTATCTCACATACCTTTTTATAGCACTGTTCTGAAATCACAGTGAGAACTGCAATCAGTACACAACTGGCTGCATGCAATTAGCAAATGCTGGCTAACAATTGGTGCAGAGGCCATCACATGGGCATATGCAGATACCTACAAAGTATGCTGTACTCCCAGTCCACACATGCAATACTTTCATTGCACCCTGAGAAGGACGTGAGAGACAGACAGACAGAGAGAGAGAGAGAGAGAGACAGAGACAGAGACAGAGAAAATTGCAATTAAGCAGACACAAACAAATTGTTCAGCAACAGCCATCTGAAAGCTGACAACTGGGAAGTGGAGCAGCAGGACAGAGAACCAGACAGCAACACAAGCAGCTGTGACAAACACAGGTAATGTAAAGTAATACTATAAAGGTCTACATACTGTGAACCCTCCATATGTGTCATTGGTCTGTATCCATATGTATATGAAGATGTGTAAAGGGCAGGGGACATACAGCAACTATCAGTGAAGGCTGTACATACATTTGTATGTGAGAGCATCTATGTGCACATATCAATGTTGGTTGATTGTAGGTTGTAGTGCCATGTACAAAGTAGGTTTCACAGTTATGTATGTTTAGCAGTATGTTAGTGTGTGTATACAGTATGGTAGACAAACATGTTGATATACCTGTCTAACATATGGATACGTATGTATGTCAACATATGTATGTGTGTATATATCTATATATATATATATATATATATATATATATATATATATATATATATATATATATATGATATGCATATATGTATACATACATAGAAAGAGAGATGTAGGAATACATAGACAGATGTAGATAGAATATTGTACAAACATATCTATGTAATGCACACATACAGATATAGATATATGTAGATACATATACATAGACTGATCTGACTATCTACAGGTATGACTGTATATGATGACCTTCAATACAGCCTGTCCCACCCCCTCTGTCACTCACACCACCTCTGTGTCCCCCCCTCCACATCTATAGCAATATATGTTTATCAATATACATATGTGTATATGTATACAGACATATATATATATATATATATATATATATATATATATATATATATATATATATACATATAGATATATATATATACATATATATAGATATATATATATATATATATATATATATATATATATATATATATATATATATATATATATATATATATATATATATATAGAGAGAGAGAGAGAGAGATGTATATAAATTCTGAGTGAGGCACATGTGTACAGATGTATTGCAACAGGTGCCTGGTGACAAAGGCATGGAGTGAACACCAGTGTCAAAACCGGAGTACCATACCACATTCCAAATAATCTACGCCAGTAACCACCAGATATGTGATTGGCTGCCCACCACTGCATGTGTCAGGGGTGAACAGGGTCATAAATGTGTACAATAGTGGCCCCAATGATATTCACAGTGGCACACTATCCCTGGAATACCTGCACATGGTATGTGTCAGAGGACATGGTGTGTCAGCTATGGACATGTAGGTCGGTGTACCCTTCCACACCACATAATGGATGCCATGGTATGGACCTCACATGACAGCTACAGATATGGAGAAGGACACAGTGACATGTACAACACTGTGACAATGCACTCAAACACATTACCAATGCACAGTGACTGACAACACCACAGAGTACACATATACTACCCACATAGAGGTTACCACGCCCGGATTTACATATGTAAGTCACACCCATGACAGATGTCCAACAACCATAGTAACACCTCACACCATCCACAACCTAAATGTCTGCTGTGTGTCGTCCGTGCCACTGCAATAGAGTGCACATGTGGAGGTAAAAGTTCCTACCCACAGATAAGACATACCCTGCAATAAACCACACAGTGTTAAGAAGCAAGACTCCCCATGAGTACATGTCACACATACCCCTGCTGAATGTTAGTCAGATAGGTAATATGCCATATGAGTCACCCTGTATAACTGTGTGACAGCAGCAGGTACCATCACACCACATGTGTCACAATGGTCAGGGTAGCAGAACAGTACGCTGCTGTAGTCCCAGGGGCAATAGCATATTGTATAGTGTTGTATTGTAATGTAATGTATTGTGTTGTATTGTATTGGTATGTTGAGGTGCCTCCTTCGTGGAGTGGAACCACTGCTGCTGTGCGCCAGTGTACAGGTACATATCCTGTAGTCAGGCTAGTGTTACATAGCACTTCTATATGTGTGTTTAGCTTCTGTCAGAGTTTATGTAGCATGCAACTGGGGATACCATCAGGTCCCATTCATGTTGTGTATTCTGCTGTCCTGAGGGTTGCTCTCACCTGGACATCTGTGATGACAGGGAGGTTACAGTCAGCTGGGATAACTATGTCTTATTTTGGGGGAGAGGGCGGGGTGACACCTGCACTGAACCTGTCTGCCACAATGTTGTCAATATCTGTGGTGTCAGTGAAATATGTGTTGTTGTGTACTAACTATGGGCATAGAGGATGGATCCTGACCAGGTTGCTAACATAACTGAAGAAGGCCTTGTGGTTATCTGTAGTGTCCCTCTTGATTTCCCTCTCAAAGTTGCCCATGGATATTTGTATGATGGAAAATAGATCCTTACTAGTGCTGCTCAGACATGCCCTCCCTTTATGGAATTATGCTCTGTCTTGCAGTAGCTTCCATCTTCTGTAATACAAGCTGTCTATGGCTGGGGTCCACCAGACAGGATGCTGTCCCGTTGTGGAGAGTGTCTTGGTCATATATGGGATTGCATGATCCATGCATTCTCGGAGATGTCTGTAGAAAGCAATTGTGTAGGGGTCAGCATTGTGGGTTGTATCTGCCACTGGCCCAGTGGGCTGAAAGGATACCATGTCACTGTTACAAAGTGTAAAGTTTGCATCTGTAATGTTATGCACTATAGTCGTTTGTGATGGTGGTGGAGGTGGGATATGTATATCCAGGGCAATCAGTGTGTGGTCAGCTCACAGTAGTTGATGATGTAGGCCATACAGTACCTAGATACAAACCCCCAGAGTGAGGAGGTGCTCTTGACCTGAATCAGTGTTCTGACTGCTGAGGTTTGGTAGTATGTCATATAGAGTGTGCCAGGTACTGTTGCACAGTTGCTGGCTGAGCACTGATACCTGGCCATTTACATGTGTATCCACCAATAGACAGACAGATGCTACATATGTGAGATATGTTGTATCATAACAGTCGAGTAGCATGTGTAGTATGTGTGCCAAATTGTGCTGACATATATTGCTGATATCAGGTTATTTTCTTTCTCAGGTACATGGCCCACCCGCGGAATTCCCACCTACTCCACAGCTGAGGATGAGGAGATACACCAGAGCCTGGTGCGGGATTATGCAATACTCTTTTCCTGCACCAGCCAGAATCAGCAGGAAAGGGCTGCACTGTGGCAAGACCTTGTCTGTCGGGTAAATGACATAGGCACGCATAATAGGACATATGAGCAGGTACGACATCACTGCAGTGATTTAATCAGACATGTCCGTCAGTGTGCATCGGATATCCACAGGCAACAGGTCGCCACAGGTGGTGGGGTGGCTACACATCCCCCACTCACCAGACTGGAGGGACTACTCATGAGTGTAGTGGCTTCAGTCCGCCAGCAACAACAACAGCAACAGACATGCATTATGATGGAGGCTGGAGCCACGCAGCAGCAAGACAGTGAATGTGCAGGTAATATGCCATATGTATAGTTGACTGTTGTGTACACTGGTAGTTAATGCATGTGTGAGGTGTGTCCTTGGTTTGTAGCTGTCACCATAGTATTTAATGTGCAAGTGTGATATCCTCAATATTAGCAGCTGACCTGTGAAAGGCGACTGTTGTACTACTGACCTGTATCATACTCAGTAACAATGGCACAGTTGTGCCCACTGACATTACTTTCTTCACGTCTGCAGGACCCTCTGGTATAACAGCAATTCAGCCTATCCATGCTGGTGAGTGTGTATTAACAATTCCTGTAATAGTGTTGATAGTAATAGTACTATTTGGCTCACTTAGTAGTGCTCTTTGTATGCATGTAGGTGTGTCTGTGTCTGTGTGTAGATATCACGCATACTGAGTACTGTACAATTGTGTGAAACTGTGTGCATGTGTGCATGTGTGCATGTGTGCACCTGTGCATGTGTGCACCTGTGCATGTGTGCATGTGTGCACGTGTGCATGTGTGCATGTGTGCATGTGTGCACCTGTGCACGTGTGCATGTGTGCATGTGTGCATTTGTGCATGTGTGCACCTGTGCATGTGTGCACCTGTGCATGTGTGCATGTGTGCATGTGTGCACCTGTGCATGTGTGCACCTATGCACCTGTGCATGTGTGCACGTGTGCATGTGTGCATGTGTGCATGTATGCACCTGCGCACGTGTGCATGTGTGCACCTGTGCACCTGTGCACCTGTGCACGTGTGCATGTGTGCATGTGTGCACCTGTGCACCTGTGCACATGTGCATGAGTGCATGTGTGCATGTGTGCATGTGTGCATCACTGGTAATGTGTAGACATTGTAAACTGTGTGTCCTGTTTCCCTCCCACAGGTTCTGTTGCTGCTCTGGTGTCATGTAGCAGGGAACCTGAATCAGGTGCCATGGGTACTGATAATGATGACATCTGTGTAATGGCACAGGAAAGTATGCCAGGGTCTGCCATTGGTCAGCCGATTGACAGTACACAGCTGTCGACCCCATCAATGCTCACAGTTATCCTGCCAATACACCCTTTGTCACCAATGTCCCTAGGTGATGGACAGCATACAGTGGGCATTGACCAGGGTAATGTGGTATCTGTGGCACATGCCTCCCCACACAGCAGCTGTGGGCATGGCCCAGAGATGGTACCACACAGACAGATGTCCACGGTTCTCGTGGGAGCATCCGTGGGCATACTGCCCCTGTCAGATGTGCCCACAGAGGTCTTACAACCTCAGCTATGTTTCGGGCTGTCATGCAGGCACAGTCACGTATGGAACGGTACACCAGACAGGGTCTGAGGGAGCTGACAGCATGTCGCACAGCCATGACTGACAGTATGCGTGACATTGCGGCTACCATCCGTGATTTCACCGATGTCATAGACAGACGTTGTGGGGACATATTAGACCGGTTCCACAACTACATGCCCATGAGCCAGGGTGCACGTGGGCGGTTGAGACGTTGACGTGGCCGTATGCCAGCAACAGCAGCAGCTGGCTGTCGTCGCGGACGACAACAGGGCCACGGCCACCCCTATAGTGCCAGCAGCAGCCCCAGCAATGCTGGATCTGTGCTGTCATCAGACCGCCCCAGGAGACCACGTGCACGTAGCTCTGGCCGGGCCCGACAGGGATCTGTGTCCAGTCAATGAACACCTACTTCTGATGACAGTACCCAGTCTGGGTTGGTACTGGATACGGTCCGTAGCACCCCTGCAAGGCCCAGGTACCGTGTCCGTGGCCAGAGACACTGATCTGTATGACCTGGCAGGTACAGTCTGTGGCTGTCCACAAACACCAGTATATGACAGCCATGAGGTGGAACTGTGTGCATCCATACACACATGCGAATTGACAACACTTAGGGCTACCGCATACATGCACACACTGCATCAACATTGCCCCACCTTCTACTACTGTCCCTCACCAACACACATACACATACATGTCAATTGGTGGTATCGGTGGCTGACTCAGGCATACCAAGTTCACACCCTATGCATATGATGAAACTGTGCCACCTCCTGCAATCTGTAACAACTGTGCAGATACAGGTTAACATGTTGCTGATGCACAGGGTGACCACATAGATGTGTAGTAATAGTATCATGTTGTTAACAGTACTGTGTGCTGAATTAATTGTGGGTATATCACAGCATGCCTGATGCAGTAAGTGTGTGATTGTCATGTCCTGTTGTCTACACCCATGGTAAGTACCATAGTGTATCATCTGCACATGTTGGCATACTGGTGGTAATGATGTCAACAGAAGGCTACATACATAGGTAGCACAGGGGTTAAGGTAATGAATGTAGTAATACGCAATGATGGACATGTAAATTGCAAGTGGCATGTTGCCCACACTGGACTCTGCAATGCAGATGTTTGAGGATGTTGATATGTGTGCAGCACTACACGACTGGTACAGGACCCACAGGAGCACCCTAACACTGCATGCTCACATCTCATACCATGCTAGACAGCCCCAACACACAAAACTAACTGTCACAGGAGGGAGAGTCCCCATATATGTCAGGGATACTGTGGTGGTAGGCCAGGTAGCATACATCCTACTAAGTATGGAACCACTGAGTGAAGGCTCAGTGTCTGTTATTTGACATGTGTATTACTGCAGGTATGAGCACATGGGTTTCCATCCAGTTATTGTACATCCTGACAGTACATGGTCTGTACACTTGTGTGCACTGAGACTGGACCCTGTGTGACCATCTGACCCATGTATTTCCATGTACATGTGCATAGTACCTGCATATTTGCAGTGTTACCTACTGGAACTGGTACAGCTTGTTTGTTGTACAATGGACTACATGCAGCCCTGTTTACTGTAGCTTTGTTTGCATGCATGTTTGCTTGCAATTACCCTGGAATACTGATCACACCTGCAATGCATGGTTATAGAGCTTCTGTGGACTCCTAGTGCCATCTGCATAGCTTACTATATGTATGTCCATGTCCCACTTGACAGGATGTCACTGTTTGTCCTGTTCACATGTACATTGCCTGTGACACAGTGCATATGACTTACCTGGCATGTGTCCACGTGAGCAGTCATATATGCTACTGCTAACTAATCACAGGCACTACACCTTCACATATTCATCTTCTGTTGAACTACCTGCTTCGCTAGGGACAGCCTGCACCTGTCACCCCTGGGCTTTCAGATATTGGCAAAGGCTCTTGCTACCCCCATAGTGCCTATGTTAGGCAAGGCTCAAATGACAAACCCACCTTCATAGGTATCACAAGGGATAAGAAACTAAGAGTAATGCTACCCAACGCCAGAAGTCTAAACCTCCAGATGCATGCACCCAAAACACTCCTTGGCATGGAGAACATCGATATCTGTGCAGTAACAGATGCCTGGTTCAGGGCTACTGAGAGCACACCAGCACTACCAGTTTTAACCTGGTTGATTTCTTTGAAACAGTCACCAAGGCTATTGACGAGGGGAAGGTGGTTCACACAGCCTACCTGGACCTCGCAAAAGCCTTCACAACAATACCCCACTTGGGCATTCTAGAGAAGCTCACCAGCTTAAATATAAGCCCCTATGTCACTAGATGGATTGCACAGTGGCTCAAGGACAGAACCCACATGGTTAGAATTGCTGGAGCCATGCCAGACTCCAAACCAGTTACGAGTTGTGCCCCACAAGGCTCAGTCCTGGGACCTCTCTTGTTTGGTATATATTTATTGGAGGTACAGGCAAACACGGACGGACTGTGGCTGACCAAATATGCAGATGACTGCGAACTGGCCACCATAATCGACTCTCCAGCCGACACAAGCATCTTCCAAAGGGGCATCATAGAAACAGACAACTTGTGCCAGAGCCATGGCCTTCAGCTGAACAGTGTTTAGAAAGGGGAATGTGCATCCTGTAGTCTGTTCACCTAATTGCCAAAAGGGACATTCTCCTCACACACACTAACCCCCCTCAGCCAAAAACACACGCTTGCCAATTGCAGGATTCCAACCCCTATCTGACTATGTTATGACACTCGAGACAGACACATTAGCAGAGCATGCTATTCACATTACTGGGGGGTTTCCCTTCTCTTGCTATACTTATAGGGTGCTGACATCATCAGTGTTTAGAAAGGGGAATGTGCATCCTGTAGTCTGTTCTCCTAGTTGCCAAAAGGGAAATTTACCTCACACACACTACCCCCCCCCCTCAGACAAACACACACACTTGCCATTTGCAGGACTCAAACCTCAACCTAACCATGTTAGGACACTTGAGACGGACGCATTAGCAGAGCATGCTATTCGCATTACTGGAAGGCTTTTTTTCTCCTGCTATTCTTATAGAGTGCTGACATCATCAGTGTTTAGAAAGGGGAATGTGCATCCTGTAGTCTGTTCACCTAGTTGCCAAAAAGGACATTGTCCTCACACACACTAACCCCTCTCAGCTAATAACACACACTTGCAGGATTCCAACCCTTATCTGACTATGTTATGACACTCGAGACAAACACATTAGCAGAGTGTGCTATTCGCATTACTGGGAGATTTCTCTTCTCTTGCTGTACTTATAGGGTGCTGACATCATCAATGTTTAGAAAGGGAAATGTGCATCCTGTAGTCTGTTCACCTAGTTGCCAAAAAGGACATTGTCCTCACACATACTAACCCCCCTCAGCCAAAAACACACACTTGCCATTTGCAGAATTCAAACCCCTATCTGACTATGTTATGACACTCGAGACGAACACATTAGCAGAGTGTGCTACTCGCATTACTGTGAAGTTTCCTTTCTCTTGCTGTACTTATAGGGTGCTGACATCAGTGTTTAGAAAGGGAAATGTGCACCCTGTAGTCTGTTTTCCTAGTTGCCAGGAGGGACATTTCCCTCACACACACTAACCCCCCTCAGACAAACACACACACTTGCAGGATTCAAACCCCTACCTAACTATGTTATGATACTTGAGACGGATGCATTAGCAGAGCACGCTATTCACATTACTGGGAGGTTTCCCTTCTCCTGCTATACTTATAGAGTGCTGACATCATCAGTGTTTAGAAAGGGGAATGTGCATCCTGTAGTCTGTTCACCTAGTTGCCAAAAGGGACATTGTCCTCACACACACTAACCCCCCTCAGCCAAAAACACACACTTGCAGGATTCCAACCCCTATCTGACTATGTTATGACACTTGAGACGGACACATTAGCAGAGTGTGCTATTCGCATTATTGGGAGGTTTCCCTTCTCTTGCTGTACTTATAGGGTGCTGACATCATCAGTGTTTAGAAAGGGAAATGTGCATCCTGTAGTCTGCTCACCTAGTTGCCAAAAAGGACATTGTCCTCACACACACTAACCCCCCTCAGCCAAAAACACACACTTGCCATTTGCAGGATTCAAACTCCTATCTGACTATGTTATGACACTCGAGATGAACACAGTAGCAGAGTGTGCTATTCGCATTACTGTGAGGTTTCCTTTCTCTTGCTGTACTTATAGGGTGCTGACATCAGTGTTTAGAAAGGGAAATGTGCACCCTGTAGTCTGTTCTCCTAGTTGCCAGGAGGGACATTTCCCTCACACACACTAACCCCCCTCAGACAAATACACACACTTGCAGGATTCAAACCCCTACCTAACTATGTTATGATACTTGAGATGGATGCATTAGCAGAGCACGCTATTCACATTATTGGGAGGTTTCCCTTCTCCTGCTATACTTATAGAGTGCTGACATCATCAGTGTTTAGAAAGGGGAATGTGCATCCTGTAGTCTGTTCACCTAGTTGCCAAAAGGGACATTGTCCTCACACACACTAACCCCCCTCAGCCAAAAACACACACTTGCAGGATTCCAACCCCTATCTGACTATGTTATGACACTCGAGACGGACACATTAGCAGAGTGTGCTACTCGCATTATTGGGAGGTTTCCCTTCTCTTGCTGTACTTATAGGGTGCTGACATCATCAGTGTTTAGAAAGGGAAATGTGCATCCTGTAGTCTGTTCACCTAGTTGCCAAAAAGGACATTGTCCTCACACACACTAACCCCCCTCAGACAAACACACACACCTGCAGGATTCAAACCCCTATCTAATTATGCTATGACACTTGAGACGGACACATTAGCAGAGCGCACTATTCGCATCACTGGGAGGCTTTTCTTCTCCTGCTGTACTTATAGAGTGCTGACATCATCGGTGTTTAGAAAGGGGAATGTGCATCCTGTAGTGTGTTTTCCCAGTTGCCAAAAGGGACATTTCTCTCCTACAGACTTACACACACACTGAGCATTTGCAGGATTCAAACCCCTACCTAACTATGTTATGACACTTGCGACGGACACATTAGCAGAGCACACTATTCACATTACTTGGAGGTTTCCCTTCTCCTGCTATACTTATAGAGTGCTGACATCATCGTTGTTTAGAAAGGGGAATGTGCATCCTGTAGTGTGTTTTCCTAGTTGCCAAAAGGGACATTTCTCTCCCACAGACTTACACACACATCAACCCCACTCACTCACACAGCATTTGTAGGATTCAAACCTCTTTCCTAGTTGCCAAAAGGGACATTTCTCTCCCACAGACTTACACACACATCAACCCCACTCACTCACACAGCATTTGTAGGATTCAAACCTCTACCTAACTATGTTATGACACTTGTGACAGACGCATTAGCGGAGCACACTATTTGCATTACTGGGAAGTTTTTTTTCTCCTGCTGTACTTATAGGGTGCTGACATCATCGGTGTTTAGAAAGGGGAATGTGCATCCTGTGGGGAGGCAGACACCAAGCACACTCTGGCTAAGCTGTCATTCCCTAGGGCAAACAGCCTAGTGTTGACCTCTACACCCATATGTTTAATTGTCAAATGCACATTATTTGTTGCTGATAGACTGTTTGCACATCTTTATTGCCATAGCATTCCCTGTTTGTATGAACAACTTGTGCATCTGTGGAAGATGTTTGCATATGGGATGGATCCACTATATCACGTATGTCTCTGTAGTCATTTAACTGTGTGCACTGGGCAGACTGCTGTAATGTGGTTGGTTCCTGGAATAACACGTAAAAATACCAGATATGTGTCCAACTGCTACACTGAGATTTGGCCTAAGTGTGTGAGTATGCCCAGTTCAGCCTTCCCATGGCATGTTGTCTGACATATGTCTCATTTATCAAAGTGTGTGAGCATGCCCAGTGTGAGCATTCCATATGTTGGACTCTGCAGCCCACCACATTTGTGGATGAGTGTGAACTTCAACAAATATCACCCGTTTATGGTTGTGTGTTGTGTGTCATGTTGTGTAGTTACTGTACAACTGCTTTGTGTGTGAACACAACAGGATTATACTGTGCCTGCAGTGTCTGCATGGGATACTTTGCATACAGTTGTCAACATCCTTTCACACTGACCTAACACTGTAGTACTGTATAGTGTACTGGTAGTACTTTGACTGTGGTGGACAGTATCCTGGGCTTTAGTGCTATCACTGCTTTACATTTCGATAGTGAGCACAACAGCCTGGTTAGGGGCCAGTTGTGTACATCTGACCATGTTGCATTCTGTTCAGATATGAACTACTTAAACCAGGCTTGTCCAACATTGGTAGTGTATTCCACAACATAGGTGTACATTTGCAAACACTAGCGATGTGCCCTAGTCCATGTCTAATGCTAGTTGGAGAGTGTGTTTGTCCTTCCACACACATTGTAAGTGGAGTTTGCCATGACATATGTCATGGTTAGTATACTGTGCCTCTGTCTACCTGTGACATGACAGTGATACCCAGGATAAAGCTACCATCTCCCATCCACTCATCAAGATTCCTATTGAGGAAGATTGATAAGTGACTCTATGGGTAGCCTGTACTGGGAGTTCACTCATGGGTGGGGGTGGCTTCTGTGTTATGGATCATGCAGTACAGCTTGTCCTATGTAAGTCAGTGCTGGGGTTCAGATCTCTCATGTGCATAGCTCACTGCCATTCAGATTGTACAAGGTGCAGCATGTTTATTGATACCAGCAACACGGGCAAAACATGGCATCTGTGCAAGCTCTTTGATACTCCTGGTGAGGTACTGTTGGGGACTTTATGGTTGATGGAGGTGTCTGCTGAGGTACATCCCACAGGGGCTATTGTAGTCAATTGTACCGCTGATGAAGGATGACTGCAGAGCCACAATGACCTCCCCTTATCTAGATCTGACAACCTTCATGATTAGGTGGGTATATGGTATGTTTCTGTAAACACTACAGCACATGTTTGTCCAATGCAGGATATCTATCACCTTGTGTCCCCGGGTCTCTCATTACATGTTAACTACATAATGGGTTCACACCTATGTGGTAATTGGTGGGCACTTACTGTATATCCACGGGGGTTGACTATACACTTTTCTGCAATTAGCTTGCTGACATGGCTATGGCACCAGTTGTCTGTTTCTATGTGGCCCTTTTGTGGGATGCTTGTGTCAGCTGGTGGATCATATGTGGTGAGCAGTTTGTAGTCCTCTGCAAACATGTTCGGACACAGTCCTTCCATGTTTGCCTGTACCTATGGGACATATATACCAGACGAGGGAGATCCCAGGACCAAGCCTTGTGGGATGCCAGTTATATCTGGTTTGTAGTCTGACATGGCTGCAGCATGTCTGACCATGTCTGTTCTGTCCTTGGTCTGGTTTGCAACCCCTCTACTGACATAGGGGTTTATATTTAAGCTGGTGAGCTTATCTATGATGAACACGTAGGGTATTGTATAGAAGCCTTGCAAGGTCCAGCTACGCTGTGTGGACCACATTGCCCTCATCAATGACCTTAATGACTGTTTCAATTGAGTCAAACATGTTTAGGGGCAGGATCTGCACTTAAGAAAGCCACACTGGGTAGGGTCCGGTGTCAGTAGGTCCCCAATATCTTTATGTCTGTGGTACATGCTGATCCTTTCCATAGCTGTGCAGACCGAGCTTCTCAGGATTCTGGGGTAGTAGTTTTCAGTATCCATTCAGGCAACACCTTTGTTGAGAAGGACCACTGTTGTTGTACACTGCTCTTTGGGTACATATTCTGTGGTAAGGCTGACATTGAGCAGTAGTGTGATTTGGTATTCCATTCATCTTGGAGTCCATGTTGCACTAAGCCCAGGACACCATCTCATACCATTGCTGCTGTGTGTTTTGTTTTGTAGATGCTGGCTGTTACCTCAGCATCTGCAATGTCAGGGGGCCAGCAGTCTGCTGGGATAGATATTCTGCATTCGGGGGGTGGGGTTACACTGCACCTGTCAGGATGTAGGTTGGCAATATGTGTGTGTGTTTCTGATATTTGTGTGATTCAGAGCATATCTGTGAATTCCCAACATGGTTCCTACCATCAGTTGTGAAAGCCTTGGGATTATCCTTAGTGTCCTGTACAATTTGTATCTTCATAGGTTCATACTAGGCTATCCACCCTAGGGCATTTATTAGCCTAGCCAGAGTGTGTGTGGCTTTTGCCACCCCTTGCTATGTGAATATTATGGCCATTTATGATTTGCTTTGCTGTGCCTCTGTCTGGACATGACACAGTGAAGACCCCCAGTGTAACTCTACAATCATCCATCTACTTGGCAAGATTCCTGTTGAAGAGTGTCAGTGAGGGGCTCTGCCTAACATGGAGTGGGATTCTGGTCCAGGGTGTGGGGAGCCTCTGGATTATGTATCTGTCCCACCAGCACATCCTATTTCATTATTTGTTGAGGTTGACATCTCTCACTCTCACAGCTCCGATGGCTTTGAGTTTTCTGGGGTGGAGCATGTCCATTACTCCTGTGTTGGGCATGGCCTTCTGCAACAGGCATGCAATGCCTCTGTGTAGGCAGTATGTGACTGCATTCAGCTGGGGTGTCTACAGCCAGGCAGCATATGACATATATTTGAGACCCTTTATCCTCTTGGTGAGGTACCTTTGAGGTCTTTCTAACTGCTGCAGGTGTCAGGTAAGGTACATCCCATATGAGGCATTGTACTAGATTATGGGTGTGATAAGAGAACAGTATAGGGGCACAATGACCTCTGTTGACGTAGATGTGAATCCTTTCCTGATACGGTGTCAAATGTAGACAGTCTTCCTAGCCACATTGGCAATGTGGGTGTCACATAACAGGTTACTGTCCACTTGTGTCCCTAGGTCACTGGTTACTCCTTCCATACATAATGGTTTACCACCTATGTGGTAATTTGTTTTACCTTGTTTGGTATTTGGTGGGACATTCGTACTGTCCAGTGTCTTCAGGACGGCTGGGTGGGGTTCCTGTGTGTGAGAGTGTGGTCTGTAGCATGCTACAGACTGTACAGCAGTCTTGCCTACAGTTAGTTTCACATGGGTGGACTCCAATGCCTTGTGCATTGTCAGTTACCTGGACTTATGGGTGTCTGTGCTGAATATGGATACTCACCCTCCTTTTATGTTTTGTTCCAGGTTTTGGGGCCATGACACATGATATGTGGTATAACCTGGTAGTGATGGTGTGCTGTCAGGAGGCTTGCAGCAGGTTTCTGTCACTGCACAGACATCGATGTTCTCCATACTGGGGATGGCCTTGGGAGCATACATATTGGGGCTTACACATCTGGCATTGGTCAGCATTATCCTTATGTTTCTTTCCACTTATGTTTTCTAGGGTGGTGGGTCAGTCTTTTCAGCCTTGCCTACAAAAGGCTCTATGGAGGTGGCAAAGGCCTTATCCAATATCCAGACGCCCAGGGGTAACAGGTGCAAGCCATCCCAAGAACAGCTGCGTGGCTTGTCAAGCATGACATCCCAAGCAGACAGACATTGGATCCCCTTGGAATGACACCAGTAAGTGTGCCACTTGCTATGACTGATCATTCCGTGTTTGTACTGTGGCATTATTCTTGGTAAGGGTAGGATACTGCAAACGGTGAGTGTCATACCGGCCTGGACTACATAATCAGAGAGCTCATCTATGTCTCTTTTCATGTAGTCTAGGGAGGTACATCTCAGGTCATTCACACCAGCATAGACTATGACTGCATCATATTTCTACTTGCTTTGGAGTGACCTGCATACTTCTGTTATGTGGCGTATTGTGGCAGCCTACAGGCAGCTTACTGTACCCTTTCCCTTGTTCAGTCTGGTGTGCGGGATAGCAGTGTGTCTGACTATGGAGTCACCTATTACAACTGTATCAGGCATGTTGTTTCTCCTTCTGGCCTGTGACTGTTTGGCACACCAGCTTTGTGTACTATGTGTTGCATGTGCTATGTTTGGAGGTTGTTTGATTGGGTGTCTGCTTTAGAGGCCTCTGTTGGTGTGCTGTGTTTGTAATTTGTGCCTCTGGGAATGTTTTTCTGTGTTTATGTGTTTGGTTTGCAGTTGTGATAGGTCTATGTGGGACTGTGTTTGTGGTGTGTGTGGTTACCTTCTCCTCCTGACTAGTTTTGGGAGTACTGAGTTGAGGGAGCTCAGCCTCCAGTTTGGATAGATGGTTGCATCTCTCACATATATTTGTATTTCTTGGGTGGGGTTGGGGGTTGTCTGTGTACTTGGGGCAGGTGTAACATTGCCTCAGGATTCACAGATTCAACTTGTTGTGTCTGGCCTTAGTGGATTGTATGTATGGACAGATTTTATTGCCATACTACTGATCAGTGATTACTTCATTGTTTATGTTTGCTCTATCATGTAGTAGCTTCCTCATTCTCTTGCATGGTTTGGTTATGGCTGGTGTCCACCATGCCAGATTCCTGCATGTATGGCATTGTGTCTTGTTTTAATTTAGGATTGCATAATCCAAGCATTCCTGGCAGTGTTCAGGGAATGGCTGTTTTACAGGTTCTGAGGTGTGGCCCATATTTTGCACCTGCACAGGACCTTTAATGGATTCCACATCAGTTTGGAGGAGTGCAAATATTGCTTTACACATGTTTTCCACTGTGGTTTTCTGGCCAGGGACTGTGGTCAGGATTTGTATATCCAGTGTGATTACTCTATGGTTTTACCAGTGAGCAATATACTTCTCATCTTGCCATCCAGTACCCATGTTGCTGATTATCGCATCCAGTATGCTTACCCCTCTTGTGGGAGTGGTACGTTGTTCCTGGGCCTTTTGGTTTATGGATTCTATGAACTTTTGTCCTACACTGTTGGAGCTAGTATAATGCTCCCAGTCTATGTCTGGGTATTTTCAGTCACCCAATATAATGTGGTTTGGAGGACTTGATATATTCATGTATTCCAGCATAGGCCAGGTGCAGTTCCTGGTGTTGGGACAGTAGTCTGTAGCAGGCTATAAACTGGGGGGCAGTTTTAGCCACTGTTACTTGACCATGGCTAGTCCATGCTGCTTTTTGTTGTGGTACCAACATGGGGGTGTGGTTATCCTTGACAATTCTTGCTAGTCACCCTCCTTTTGTAGCTTGTTCCATGTTTTGAGGCTGTACAGCACAGTATGAGGTGTAACCTTGTAGTGTTAGGGTGCTGTTGTGAGCCTTGACTCAGTTTTCTGTTACAGCACAGATATCAACATTCTCCATACTGGGTGAGTTTAGACTGCATGCATCTTGTTGTTTCGACTTATCCCTTATCTTATTCTTATCCCTTCTGATACCTATGGAGATAGGTTTGTGTTTTGAGCCTTACCTATTCAGGGCACACTGTGGGTAACAACAGCCTTTGCCAGTATCCATACGGCCTGCACTGATAGGTGCACGCCAGTCCTAGCAGATGGTGCATCATGTCATGCTCAGCATGTCATCCCAGACTGGCACACATTGGATCCCCTTTGACTAACTGTGATACTTCAGTCAATTATTGCACTTGATCATCTCATTGTCATGTTGTGGCATGATGCTTGGTGAGGGTAGGATGTTAGTCAGGGTCCTTAGGTGTGCATATAGTACATGGTGTTACATTACTTAACACATAGCATTCATGCCTCAGGTGGTGCTGCAGGGCTGCCTCTGACGGATGCGCATATTACACTTCCCTGTACATGTTTGAGAGAAGGTTGTGTCATGTTAGGCATCCCTGTTACTATATGAGTGAGTCAGAGAGGGGTATCATTCCCAGGGTTCCTACTGAGCCAGTGTATGTGTATGCGTTGCCTCTTTGCCAAGGCCAGGGCATACTGGGCACGCCTCCTTCTTACTGGGGCAGGCTCAGGTTGTTCCTCCTCCGAGTCACGCTCTGCCTGTGATGGCCTTGGCAATGGTGGGGGGCTGTTTGGGCCGGCCCTATGCTGGTCCTGCTGCAGCTGTTTTCGCAAGATCATATTATGTAGCATAGCACATACCATGACAATTTGGGTACATGTAGTTGGTGTGTACTGCAAGGCTCCACCAGATGTGTCCAGACACCGGAACCGTGACTTGAGCAGCCCAAACACACACTCTATTACATTACGTGTTTGTGCGTGTGCCTCATTATGGCGTTCCTGTTCAGGTGTGTGTGCATTTCTGATGGGTGTCATCAGCCACGGCTCCAGTGCATAACCTGCATCCCCCACTGGGTGTCCATGCGGGATGTCCCCATTGGCAAATGTCTGGTACAGCTGCGTCAAATGCCAGATGTGGGAATCATGGTAGCTCCCAGGACAGCCAGCACACACATTCATTATTATGCCCTGGGCATCACACATGACCTGGCAGTTGATGAAGGGGAAGCCCTTGCGGTTGATGTATGCCCTACCCCGCTCACCGGCTGGTGCTTTGATGCGTATGTGCGTGCAGTCTATTGCACCCACTACCTCAGGATATTCCGCTATTTGCTGGAAGAGATGCATATTGCTGGCCAATACCTCACAGGCATTGGGGAAATATACATGATCACCGACATGTGCTGACATGGCATCCAGGAACTGGTGCAGTACCCTGGAGGCTAATGCCTGTGATATCCCCATCATATCACCAGTTGGTCTCTGGAAGGTACCTGTTGCTAGTATTCTTAGGCCAACACATACCTTGGTTTCCACTGGGATGGGTTCACCTCTGTTGGTTCTGTGTGTGAGGAGTGGCCTGCACAGCTCCACTATTTGCTGCAGGAGGTCTCTGTCCACTCTATAGCGCTCTACTATCTCCAGCTCATGTAACCCATGGGAGGTGACCCTGGGCCTGTACACTCTTCTCCGTCTCCTCACTGTGGGTTGTCTGGCACCATCTGCATTGTCACCACCCTCAGCAAGTCGCCTATGTCTCATTATGACAGCTATGGCAGCCCCTAACATTTCTGCTCTGAGTTCAGCTTTTTCAGTTTTCACTTCTGATAACTTAACTCCTGTCTTGCAGTGTCTCTTGAGAAAAACATCCTGCACTGCTGTTTGCAGAGTTTTAAGTGCTGGGCTGGGCTACTATTCTGCCTCTGTAATTGCCTGCGTCTAATTGTTTTCACCTGCTAGCTCCAGCAGTATTCCCTGCTAGCTTTCTACTAAATCTGTTGCTTCCTTTTTCCTCTCTGTTTCCTCAGGGAGGAGCCGTGTGCAAACCAGCAGAAACACGCTCACAGTGGCTTACACGCACGCACACATGCTTACATGGTTCAGAATCTGCTTATTCAGATTAAAACGCGTGCACGCCCGCGCAAACAGTGTTAGACATCTCCCGACACGCTCCCACATGCTCAGTCTGCCTTACACTCGCGCACACTGCCTTACTCGCGCTTCATGGCGCACACACATGTGCATACACACCCAGCAAGAAACTTTGGTGTAGGCAACAGTGTACACCTTCCATTTCTTGACTTTCTCATGCTTATTTAGTGGCACACCTCTTTCCATGATATCTGTCTGACATCTGTCATGTAACTCTGACCTCCAATGAACTGCATTTCTTTCTACCATTCCCCCCTGTGATGTCACCTATCTCCTACTCTGTTCCTCCCCCTTCTGTAACTCTTACACTACTCAGACTGTGCTCATTTGCTATGTGACAGTGGAATTCAGTATCCTAACACTCATTTGCATCAGATTGCCTACTAATGCTTAGTTACATCTCTTAGACTCGGCTTCCCCCCTTAGCAACCACTACACGGTGGCCATGTTGGTTTTGGTCTGCTGGTCCCCGCATTGACATTCCATGTATTGCATAAAACCCACATTTGTGGGTTTATAACCTTCGTTTTTATGTTTTATACAGCGCAGCCCGTTTGCGCGGGGCTGCGCTGGGTTTAAACATCGGCAATCGCCGAAAAAAAAATTATATTTTTAATATATTTGCATCAGGTTACTCTTCCAATGGTCACATATTTGGCCATTGGCATGCTGCCTGACACATATGCACCCTTTATTTGGAGCTGACATGGCTCCATTGCAGTTTTTGCATAAACGTGCTCAGTTGTCAACTGAGTACATTTCTGCAGCTAAAACGTCTCTTACATGGGCTGTTCTGGGCTTCCTGGATCACTAATCATCCTCATTTGCATGCTATTCGGCTGCAAGTGAGGTGATTAGCTTATCCACGCCCACTCCGTGTAAGAGCCGTTTTAGCTTGTCTCTTACACGGACTTTGGGCTGTTCCTGGATCGCGAAGGCTGCATGGAGTCTTACACTACTCTTAGACTCCGTGCAAGCCTTCGTGAATCCATCCCACTGTCTTCATTAACTAATACTTTCACTATTATGTTCAAAGTAATTAATTAAATACAGTTTTCTTATTAACTTAAACACTTCTGATTTAATAAAATGTGCTCTAGGTAGAGCTGTTTGTATAAACTTTAAACCATACTTCAAAACAGATATTTCAGTTTCACTTAAATCAACCCCAGATAAATTCACAATACAATTATTAAAATCATATCTTTTTATACTGCTAACTACTGTGCAAACATGTTTAAAATCAATATTTAGTACTTGTATTTTATTTGAACTTTTGAAAGTCTCTGTTACCTTCATACCGTCGTTTAAAGCTGTTTTGTTGATTTTTAGCCATTCTGCTGTCTTCCCTGTTGTTTCCTTTGGCCCCAAAACATATTATTTATGTAATTAGATTGTTGTGGAGCAGGCAAATGTGGATAGTCTGTATTTTCATTATCAGAGCCTGCAGAAGTATTAGTTCCATCTGTAGAGACAAAGGAGACATTTTGGTGTTTCTTAGATCTCGCTTAAGCATTTTTAAAGCCTCTGGTACCATTCTGATTGGCTACCTTCTTAAAAGCGAAACCAGAGTCATAGTCTCTAATGTCTCTTTGTAACTTATTGATTTTACGTTGTATAATTTCACTAGAGTTTTCCTCTAACTTGATATTTAAAGAAGTACCTTTGACAGGAAAATCTGATGGTCTGTTTTAACTAGACAAAAACGCTGAGTTGGTGAAGGGCGTTTATGTGCCTTTATGTGCTTTGATTTTAAACCTTGAAAGCTGCTTGTGTGAATTAAACTTGGATTTTTGCATCAAAGAACAATTGACTGCTGTATTTTCCTGCCAAGCGTACTTGTTTGGAGTTTATAGTTCTTTTTTGTACCTTTGCTGGCTTTTACTTGGTTTATTTGATATTTAAAGAACATAACCCTTGTTCAAACGTAGAACCACCCAGCTGCCCAGATAATTCATCACAAGCAGCTGCAATTTCAGCCTTCACTTTAAGCTGTTTTAGGGTGTCTCCTATCAGTATAAGCAGCCATTCCCTTACACATCTATGGGAGGCAGCAATCCATCTTTTCTCAAACTCTAGTTCAGTTACATCAGAGGTATCAAAAACAGCAGAAGGATTCTTTACAAAACGTAACTCCTAGGTGTAATGTCTATATCCAAATATCTCTGCAAGCCTAGAATATTATAATGTAAGGCATTTTCTCTAAACAGCAGTTGTTCAAGTGACTCTAAGTTAATATGGTCAGTATCTGATGCAGATGTAGATGGGATGATGAGGAAGTTCCTCAGGATGTAAAGTCAAATGGGAGTCCTTTTGTCTCCAACTACATTGTGTTCAGAGATCTTCCATAGAGCCACGCCACCTATATTAACTCCTCCTCTGATCTGAGCTTTGGTTTCAGAGCCAAGGGATCCATAAGCCTTGGGGTCATCTCCCTTGGATTTGAAGATATTCGCATCTTTGAGTCTGATAGTTTCTAAGGGCTGTTGTGCCTCGAGAACCTTGGATATGAAGCATCGGCTGTGGGGTGTTGGATTCCACTACTGAAGTTATCGGAACCATCTGTTCCCCCTTGGAGCATTGGCATTAGATAGCTTGACTCCATTCAGAGATCCAGTTCCACCTTCAAGCATCGCTGTCATGCTTCAGACTTTGATGAAAGGTCCATGTGAAATTGTTGCTACTGTGGATTTAACATTTTCCTTAGAAATATTTGTTTTAGGTGGCTTTCACATATGTAAGGAGCATTTCAGACTTGCAGGCCTTATCATGTAAACCTTGTTATTCTGTTTTCTGTAAGGATAAAGTGCATTTGAGAACAAATCCACACTTTACCCCACATGTAGCCTCTGAAGCAAATCATAATAAAAGTTTTAATCTACTGTTTTTCCAAAAATTCTGTAACAGAAGGAAATATATCTTGCATTTGATGGATATCCACTGACAACTCAGATTGTATTACCACTGGACCAGTGATATCAGAAGACTCTCTCTTGCCTTTTCCAGAACTACATTGCATCAAGGAGCAGTAGCACTGTGCAAGAGGCTTTTGACTGTACTGACTGTATTCATGAGAAAACCAAAGTCTTATTGCATGACTGCAGTGAGCATCCCACATAGCAAACCGAAGGTTTGTTCTACTACAGTGGTGGCTCATTCCACTGCTTTTATGTGAAGGATTCACAGTGATGAGATTTTGTAGCTACTTCTCGACTGTTTATACATTTCTGCTGCATTATAAGCTGGATGTCCAATGTAGAGCTCCCACATATTTTGGGTCTCACAACTGTAGGAAAATGCTTCCTTGAAACCACCATGGGTTGTAAAGGGAAATCTGTGCCAAGTATTGAACCCCACTAAAGAGACATTGGATTCTCAACATCCCTCCATCTTTTGGTCACCTGTCCCAATTTGTTACTGTCAGACCCCTTGTGGTGTATTTGGACATGACTAGGGGGCTTGTGTTTTGGGCAAGCATTTCACTGTTGTGCAAATGTCCTGTGACCTGATAAACTAGTCTGCTAAGTCTGTTTTCTGGTATCTAGTAGGCCTTTTGGACCATAAGCAGGCAACATCAGTCTGAGGTAGTCATGTCACAAGAGGGAAATATGTGAAGAACAGTACTCTGACTCCTGCATCTAAGGTCTTGTAAAACACCAAGGTGTGATCTGATTGGGTTCAACCACCCACTTGGTGAACCGGATGAGACAGGGCAACACAGATGTAGTGGAACGTCAGTTTCAGAACTTCTGTTTCTGTTTGTTGTACTTTTTATAGCATTTGTTTTTCTCTTTTTTTGACAATAGCCTCCCTTCTTCAACCAAGACCACTCAGAAGGTTTTAGTGCTATACCTGCCTTATTATGCAGCTGTTCCTGTTCTGATAGCATTTAGAGCATGTGGAAGGTGCTCATAAGCTTTGAAAGATAATTGCTTGGTGATATCAGCATTACATAACCAGTGTAGCTGGGACTGCTGCAACACTGTTTTCACATTTATGTTAAGTTGTAATTGTGGAAATATACTTGTTTCTGTGAAAGAACACCTGCTACTTATTGGGAAACACATAGGTAATTAAATAAATATACAAATAATTACATGTGCAAAGCTGAAATGAATCATGATGTACAAGCTAACCTTTCGCAGTCATCCCTTACATCTTTCTTTGGTATTGTCATGAAATGTTTGCGAAAACACTGCAGTTAAAGATCCTGTTGTGGAGTTTTCCTTCAGAATTTCAACTAAGTGTATATTTTCATGACCTACTGAACAGTGAAAATGGATTAAAAGTGTCCATGCTCAGTGGTATTATGCAGTCAAGCTGGAGTGCCACTGTTACCTGTTACTAGTCAGCAAAGTAATGTAATGTCAAGGGCCTCACTTTCCTAAGCAAAAACTTAGCTGCTACACATAAAAGCACAATATTCAGATGTGGGGTACAATCTGAAAAGATATGCTATCTACCACCCACAAATGTGTAGCATAACATTTTGAATGCAGTAAAGGAATACTGTCTTACCCGTGTATTGATCAAGGTCTCATCCTTCCTTATTTTGCACATGTTTAACATGTAATACTGCAGTTTAAGTAAATATTTGGCACTGACAAATGTTTGTAACTCACTATATATTATATTCTTTATTTCTTCTTATACTCAGACCCTACATATTTACAGTACCTTGTATATGTGTGGTAATTCTGCCATATTTTATTTATTGCAGATGTGGGCACATATGTACAGGTCAGGAACACAGCATATTGGAGTGAACATCAACAATGGACTTGAGTGGCACTATGAGGCCTTGAAATATTCTTATCTTGATGGTTATAAGAACTGCACTCAGAGTGAATTGATGACTGTAATTCATTCTACTTTTTTCCCTAACACATATAAAAAGTAAGTTTTTTTATTTAGTTCAAATTATTAGCAGGTTGACAGGATATCTGTGAAAAGATTCTAAATTAATTCTATGTTAATTTTACTTAATTAGCAGTAGTATACTGTGTAGGGCACTCTGAATGCTCAGATAGAAAAACTGTTCTGCTGAGGCTCATGAGTGCCAGAACCATAGAGCCAGGGGGAGGGGGTGCCCCCCCCCCCCACACTTTTACAGCTGCAAGACCTGTCGGGAAAAATTAATGAAGTGGAGTTTTCACACTAACGCAGATTAGTGCGTGGTTTATCTAAACTAGCTGTTCTTATTCCTCTGTGTTACAGAAGTTATGCTGCCGCTGTTCTGTTGGTGCTGCCAGAGCTTTTGCTCTTTTATTTGCAGGAGTTATGCTGCTCCCATGTGTGTGTGTGTGTGTAAAATGCCCCAGTTAGGTATACCTGGTGGTTAGTGTTACTCAGGCTCAAACAAGAGCCTGAATTCTCTACCCATACCACCACTTGTGATTCAGGGAGTTGACTCCATAGCTCTCCATTGTCCAGATTTTCACAGAATATTTGGCTCATACTTTTGGTCTATTCCTCTTAAAATGTGTGTTTTTCTGCCAAATCAGTGAGAACTGAACTCATTAAATAATGATAGTTCTTTACGTTTCAGTCTTCCTATCTTTCAGGAAACACATGGTAATAAAAAACACTTTATTTTAGCAACTTTCTAAGATTATACAAGCAGTATTTAAAATGTGTCCCTGGTTTTGGGCCTTTGCCCCCCCCCCAAATAAATTTTGTCTTTTTCCAGATTTCTTGTGCTGCGAAGTTGAGAGATTTAGTTGATCATCGAATGGATTTTACAAGGAGCTGATAGCTTCAGGGGAAGAGAAGTTTAGTGCTACTTATGCTAAGTTGTTTGCATTGTCAGTAGCACAACAGGTAGTATACTTGCTTTTGATGTAGAAGGCTGTGAGTACTACTCCCACTGTATGCAGATGGATTGCTGATACTGTACTGTTTTTGTACTTTAATGGGAGTGGATGCTGCAGTCCTGTGAATGTCCTCCTTTGGAGGAGTTACCTAGTAACTATGAACCTGTTATCAGTTTGTGCCCCCATTGCTAAATTACTAGCTTATCATTTTTTAATGTAGCATAGGCAATTTATTCTTCAAGGGCAACAGGCAATTGATTTGTAGATGAAACAATGAAATAAAAAGTTGTTTGCTAGCAGCAACCTCTTCATTATAGGTTCATAGGTAGGTACTAGGCTATCAGCCCTGGGGCCTGTACAAGCCCAGCCTAAAAGGTACCCAAGAAAATTATTTTCCTGTGCCACTGTCGAGCAGAGCCACAGAGGTGATCCCCGGGGTGGATTTCCTATTTCCCATCCAATCATCAAGATTTTTTTTGAAGTGTGCTAATGAGGAGCTTTGTTTGATATAGATAGGTAGTTTATTCCAGAGTATGGGAAGTCTCTAGGACAGGAATCTATCCCTCCGGCATGTTCTGTTTATTGTGGTGACAAGGTTTAGGTCCCTAGAGCATGTAGCTCGAAGGGATTGAGATTTCTTTAAGTGGAGCATGTCCAACAGCTCTGGGTTTGACATAGCTTTATATGTTAGGCAGAGATCACCTCTGAGAAGGCGATATGTGACGGAGTGAAGCTGGAGTTTTTTGAGATGGTCTGCATAGGGCATCTGTTTGAGGCCAGTAATCCTCTTTGTGAGGTATTTCTGCGGCTTTTCCAGTTGTTGTAGATGTCTTGTGAGGTACATACCAAAAGGGGCGTTGTACTCTATAATGCGTCTAATGAGTGATGAGTAGAGGGGAATAATGACCTCTTTTTTTCTGGATGAGAAACCTTTTGTGATGAGGTGTGCCACGTAGGATTTCCTGACTACTGTTGCGATGTGATTATCAAAGGAGAAACTACTGTCCACTTTTGTCCCAAGGTCTCTTATCACACTTTCAGTGTTAAGTATACTTGTAGTTCATGGGTACAGAGTTTTTACCAAAGGGGATGACAATGCACTCTTTGGCATTGAGCTTGAGGCCATGGCTTTGACACCAGGCATCTGTCTCAGTGAGGCCCTTTTGTAGGATGTTCATATCGTTAGGAGTTTCAATTATGGCTCCTAGTTTGCATCCATGGGACCAGACAACATCCCAGGCTGCATTCTACATGAAATACAGAATGAACTGGCACCCCACCTAAGTACCATGTTCAGTCATAACCTCACCTCAGGCTTTGTGCCTGCCAAATGGCGCACAGCGACGGTTATCCCACTCCACAAGGGGGGAGCCACCACGGACCCCGGGAACTACCGCCCCATTAGCCTGACGAGCCTGGTCTGCAAGGCCATGGAACGTATCATCATGGAACTTATAAACAAAGACATTGGTAATCTCCAGACTCTGGACCCCACCCAGTTCGGATTTGTAAAAGGCAGATCATGTCTCCTAAACCTAATAGACCTCTTTTAAGCAGTCACCAAAGCCGTAGTCAAGCGTAAGGTGGTTCACACAGCCTATCTAGATCTTGCCAAGGCTTTCGACACCATCCCCCACTCTGGAATTACAGATAAACTCACTAAACTAGGTATAAATCCCTATGTCACAAGATGGGTTGCCAACTGGCTCATTGACAGAACCCACACTGTGAAAGTAGCAGACTCCAAATCCAACTTCAGACCATTGACAAGTGGAATACCACAGGGTTCAGTCCTGGGTCCTCTCCTGTTTGGTATCTACTTCTCTGTAGTGCAGGCTAACACAGAAGGACTTTGGTTAATGAAGTTTGCAGATGACTGCAAACTAGGAGACATAACTGAAACTCCTAACAATGTGGACATCCTACAAAAGGGCCTCACTGAGAGGTAATAATCAGCAACAGACAGCCCACCAATCCGTAGATGGAAGAAGAGACACATCAATTCCGACAGCTCAACCAATCAGGTAGCCTGACATGTTGAACAAGAAGGGAGTAGAGCCACCCACCAGGAAGGAAGTGATGACGAACAATAATACCACATGTAACAATGATGCGATGGATATCAATAGAGAACCGCCAGCTTTAGCGGGAACGAGTAATGTAATAATTCTGAATCAAGATGTACGCAGGAAAGAAACAAATGTTGTTAGTGCATCTCCTACTACTTCTACAGAGGGTTTTTTTTCCTCTTTCCGCTTACCCATATGACTGAACATCAGAATACAACAAAAATGAACTTCCTCCTGGAAAGCGAACAACCACGTACCACCGATAAGTGTACTAGCCTCTTCTTCTTAAAAGACAGAATTTATTCCAAACACGTTGCCATACAACTGCAAAGGCACTTTAAAAGTGAAAATGATGTAACGTTAAGCGCTTTCACCCACTTCAATGTGGGCTTCCTCAGAACACTGAAAAACTGAACACACACTTCCTTTATTTAAAATTTGGCGCCATAATTCACTCATTCAAACTTTTAAAGACATATACAAAAACCTCATGTATTGCAACCTTGTTCCTAAACCCAAAATATTTACATACAAACGGGCTATTACAATGTAAAAAGCAAGTAACCGATATGTATCAAAATCTTACTAAAAAGTCTATATATATATAAACATTATGTACCTGACAAAAAATATATGTATATATAATGTAAAAAACCTAAAAAAAGGTTGATATTATTACATAGGGATTTATACCTAGTTTAGTGAGTTTATCTGTAATTCCAGAGTGGGGGATGGTGTCGAAAGCCTTGACAAGATCTAGATAGGCTGTGTGAACCACCTTACCCTTGTCTAGGGCTTTGGTAACTGCTTCAAAGAGGTCTATTAGGTTTAGGAGACATGATCTGCCTTTTACAAACCCGAACTGGGTGGGGTCCAGAGTCTGGAGACTACCGATGTCTTTGTTTATAAGTTCCATGATGATACGTTCCATGGACTTGCAGACCAGGCTCGTCAGGCTAATGGGGCAGTAGTTCCCGGGGTCCGTGGTGGCTCCCCCCTTGTGGAGTGGGATAACCGTTGCTGTGTGCCATTCGGCAGGCACAAAGCCTGAGGTGAGGTTATGACTGAACATGGTACTTAGGTGGGGTGCCAGTTCATTCTGTAGTTCATGTAGAATGCAGCCTGGGATGTTGTCTGGTCCCATGGATGCTGTGTCCCTGGCTTTGGAGGGTGTGGTTTTTACCTGTGCAGCCGTGATTACAGGAACTTTGCATTCTTCCGGTATAGAGATGGGCTCTTTAGGGGGTGAGAGGGGGGGTAAAGTTAGCACTGAACCTATCTGCCAGGATGTTGGCAATATCAGCTGGGTCTGTATATTTAGTGCCATTGTGCTGTAACACAGAGCAGATCTGAGTGTTGCCATTGAGATTCTTGACATAGCTATAGAATGCTTTGTGGTTGTCTTCAGAATCAGTGGCGATTTTGTTTTCATAACTAGCTTTGGAGGATTGTATCAGGGATCGCAGCTTCTTACTGAGGCTGACCAGGGAGCTCCTTTACTCATGGGATTTTACTCTCTTTTGCAACAGTTTCTTCCTTCTGTTGTACAGTTTGTTTATGGCAGGGGACCACCAGATTGGCTTCCTTTTTTTTTTGAGGATAGCGTCTTGGTTCTGTTTGGGATAGCAAAATCCATGCACTCATGTAAGTGCTTATAAAGTGCAATTGTGTAGGATTCAGTAGTCATAACTGTATTGCCCATTTGCATGGGTGTCATGAAGTTCACCACTTCTGTCTTAAGAAGCATGAAGTTGGCTTTGGAGACATTTTTTACCATGGTTTCCTTAATGGGGGGTGGGGGCAGGATGTGGATATCTAGGGTAATTAGCTTATGGTCAGATCGGACCAATGAGGCATTGACTTCAGGTGTGGAACACCGGTCACTCATGTTGGTAATGACTAGATCTAGGATACTGTTGCCCCTGGTGGGGGTGTGGATAAGTTGATCCAGGGCACTAGAGTTTATGAATTCCAGAAAACGTTGAGCGAAGGAGTTGGTACGAGTAGTTTCCCAGTTAATGGTGGGGTAGTTGAAATCACCCATTATTAGGGTGTTTGGTTGAACCCTAATATTTTCCAGTACATCAAGAAAAGAGGAGTGGGAATCCTGGGGCATGGTGGGTGATCTGTAGCAAGCTACAATTTGGACTGCAGTTTTGCCCAGAGTTAGTTGCACTTGGATAAAATCAGCTGCATTACCCTGAGCAACTAGCCTGGATGTGTGGATATCCTTAATGAATATGGACACACCTCTACCTTTGGTGTTCCGGTCCAGGTTACATGGCCGAAAAGTGTGGTATAAGTTATAGCCTGGTAGTGCAGGTGTGCTCTCTGGAGCCTTGAACCAGGTCTCATTCACTGCACAGATATCAATGTTCTCCATTTTAAGGACTGCCTCGAGTGAGTGCACTTTGAGATTTAGACTTCTAGCATTGAGTAGCATCACCCTCAGTTTTTGTTTGCCTGTTCCTGTTACGGTGGTGAATTTGTCATTTGAACCTTGCCTAAAAAAGGCACTATAGGGGCTGCAAGAAACTTAGCCAGTATCAGGAATCCCAGGGGTGACAGGTGCAAGCCATTTCTGGCAAAGCATCATGGTCTGTCGACCATGTCATCCCAGGCAGACAGATACTGGATCCCTTTAGAATGGCACCAGAAGCTTAGCCAATTGTTGAAGTCAATCATTTTGTCCTTGTACTGCGGCATCATTCTGGGTGATGGCAGAATGCTACTCAGGGCTAGGGTCATACCTGCCTGGGCTACAAGATCGGAGATCTCTTCCATGTTTCTTTTCATGTAGTCCAGGGAGGTATGTCTCAGGTCATTCACACCAACATGGACAATGACAGAGTCATATTTGTACTTGTTGTGGAGTGACCTGAGTGCGTGGGTTATGTGGCAGATCCTGGCATCCGACAGGCAGCTGACAGTAACCTTCTCCTTGTTTAGCCTGGTGAGTGGGACATCAGTGTCCCTGACTATAGAGTCACCTATGACTAGTGTGTTGTGTACGTTGTTTTGCCTTACTGGCTGTGGTTGAGTGGCACATTGAGTCTGCGGACTATGTGTCATTTGGAAATCCAAAATACCCTTTTCTTGAGGCGCAACATGACAATAAGAAGCTTGACCTTTTATTAAACATGCTGAACTAAAGAACAAAAACAACAAAACAGCCAGTAAGCGCTTTCACATTCTCTCGAATGCTTCATCAGACTGTTAAAAAAGCTAAGCTATTTCTACATTTAAATACCTTTGCTGTTACTTCATCAACCAATCATTATTGTTCCTTATTTGATGACATCAGTGCTTAATTGATTAAAAATTTTAACTAAAAAATTGCTGGCTGAAATTCATGTTCAAAACCTCTGTGATTCTTTATATTAAAAACAAATATTTAATTTATAATAGATGCTTCAACCTCATACAGCTTAAAAACATATATACATATCTCAAACTATATGTTCCACTATTTAAAAAAACATGTGCTTATGTATAAACGTATACTACAAAAATATAAAATATATCAAATATACATGCTGTTTATTAATAGATTCATGAGCCATCCTGAAAAACGCTAGACTAATAGCTTATAAACAATGTTAATGCTTGTTGTCCCTTGCTTGTACCTTGGACACCCTGTCATTCAAACCAGATAGTCTATCTGCTTGTAGCCTCATGATCCACCTTGTCTCTCTTTGTTCACTGTAGTTTCTATGATCACCTAGCCTAATGTTCTTATATACAAACTCAATCACAGTAAATTTAAAACCATGTGTACTTCCCTACATTCTCCGGATTTACATAGGGGGAGTGTATGCTCAGATTGGATGGTTTTATTAGGTCTTGTCATAATTAATATTTCTTTTCATTTGTTCAGTTATATATTTCTTTATTAGTTGACATGCATTTTTTTTTAGTTGACATGCTTTTTTATCAGTTCACAGGCACTTTATATGGTTATAGACAACATGTACATATGCATTTTAATGTAATATCAACCTTTTTTTAGTTTTTTTGTAGTGGTGCTGCGGTAGCGTTGTCTCCTCACAGCAAGACGTCGCGTTTGATTCTCAACTAGAGTGTCTTCTGTGAGGAGGCATGCGTGAATGGGCGTGCTTTCGTTGAAGGCTGTGTGTCAGGGCTGGTAACTCGGCACGTAAAAATCCACTACCAAATATTAGCAGACCGGAGTTCCGCTGTGGCGACCCCTAACTGGGATAAGCCAAAAGACATACATATATTTTTTTGTCAGGTGCATAATGTTTATCATCATCATCATCATCCCCTTTTTCCCATTTACATGGGGTCAGGGTATCGTATTAACTGTCGCCAACTCTCTCGATTCAGTGCCACTCTCTTGCCTTCTTCAACACTCATGCCTGACTGTCGCAGATCTTCTTTCACACAATCCATCCACCTCTTTGCTGGACGCCCTCGCTTCCTCTTACCTTCTTCCTGTCTGTCCCAAATCTCACTCACCAGATTGTCTTCTGCTTTTCTACACATGTGCCCATACCATCGTAATCTGTTTTTTTTTATCTTTTCTGCAATTGGAGCTACTTTGGCTTCTGCTCTTATGTCCTCATTTCTTCGCCTGTCCCACAGTGTGCATCCTACCAACTTTCTCAGGCACTTCATTCCCATCACCTCTAGCTTCTTCAACTGTTCTGCCTTTACTGCCCAGGTTTCTGTACCATACAGTAGTACTGGTCGCACCACTGTCTTGTACACCTTACTTTTCAGCTTCTTTGGCATTCTTCTGTCATATACTACACCTGATACTCTATGCCAGTTGGCTGCAGCCCCTCTGATTCTAGCTTTGACCTCTTCATTCAGACTACCCATCTCCTCAACCACCCCTCCCAGATACTTGAAGCTGTTTACCTGTTCCACTATCTTCCCATCTATCTCTATTCTCAGCTTCTTCTGATTCCCCCAATCTGCTGCCATTACCACTGCCTTATCTGTGCTTAGTTTCATCCCATGTGCGTTCAGATTTGCATTCCATTCTCCTATCCTTTGCTGAAGTTCTAGATCAGAGTCTGCCTGTACTGCCACATCGTCTGCATACAGCAGCTTTGTTGCTCTGACCCCTCCAACCTGTTTGCTGATGTAGCCCATTACCAGTATGAACAGCAGTGGGCTCGGAGCTGAACCCTGGTGTACACCCATAGACTTTTTAGTAAGATTTTGATACATATCGGTTACTTGCTTTTTACATTGTAATAGCCCATTTGTATGTAAATATTTTGGGTTTAGGAACAAGGTTGCAATACATGAGATTTTGGTATATGTCTTTAAAAGTTTGAATGAGTGAATTATGGCGCCAAATTTTAAATAAAGGAAGTGAGTGTTCAGTTTTTCAGTGTTCTGAGGAAGCCCACATTGTAGTGGGTGAAAGCGCTTAACGTTACATCATTTTCACTTTTAAAGTGCCTTTGCAGTTATATGGCAACGTGTTTGGAATAAATTCTGTCTTTTAAGAAGAAGAGGCTGGTACACTTATTGGTGGTACGTGGTTGTTCGCTTTCCAGGAGGAAGTTCATTTTTGTTGTATTCTGATGTTCAGTCATATGGGTAAGGGGAAAGAGGAAAAAAAAACCCTCTGTAGAAGTAGTAGGAGATGCACTAACAACATTTGTTTCTTTCCTGCGTACATCTTGATTCAGAATTCTTACATTACTCATTCCCACTAAAGCTGGCGGTTCTCTACTGATATCCATCGCATCGTTGTTACACGTGGTATTATTGTTCGTCATCACTTCCTTCCTGGTGGGCGGCTCTACTCCCTTCTTGTTCAACATGTCAGGCTCCTTGATTGGTTGAGCTATCGGAATTGATGTGTCTCTTCTTCCATCTACGGATTGGTGGGCCATCTGTTGCTGATTATTGCCTCTCCCTCTCATTGGTTCGCAAGGCCAAGTGAACACATTCCCCCTCTGGAAATCGAGGAAGTCCCTTTCAAGTTTCTTTTTCTTTCCCTGCATTAATTTGTTCTCAAGTAATGAAACATTAGCACTAGCGCTTGCCAAAAAATCACTCATCTCTCCCTGTGTCATAAAACCAACCAATTCTTCACGTAAGCTAGTAAGTTCAAATATTAAGTCTTTTTCTATTGACATGTACTGCCCTACTAGTAATTTCATATAGCCACAGCTGGTCTCAAGGTTGAGTTGTTGCCATTTACTAAGTAGTTCAGGGTAAGTGTTGCTGAAATTCGGCATCTTAAGTATAAGTAAACCACATGTAACTACTTTAAAATTAATGCGGGCTTCCATATGCCTACGTTGCCTTGTGTATATTTCAGTTTCTCTAGAGTTTGTTCTATTTTCCTCGTTAGTTGTATAACATTAAGATTTAGTGCATGTAAAGTTCTGAAAAACAAGTATTGAGCACCACATTTTTTCACCACAGTTAGTTTTAACAGCAAAATGTAAACTTTTCATTTTCTGCAGAAATCTGAGCCATGTCACCAGTAGTTTAGCAAAACATTAACTTTCTGCAGATAAGTCAGATTTACAAGGGAGCAGCAGAAGAGGTAGTTATGGTGCAGGTCAGTGTAATAGCACTGCCTAAGTGATTAATCCATAGGCTTTTGACAATGTACTGCAACTCTATCTGATATTAACACACCACTAATACCATTAAGGGGTTATCATGCATTAACCCTTCAGTAAATACAGTATTCTGACCTTTGAAAGCATTAGGTTATACTTGATTTCTATTCTTGTGTCAGACTTCAGTTATTAATTGCTGTGACCTGTTTCCAGTGTTATAAACTCCAGAACAAGTACAAATAAAACTCTGTCATTATCAATGTTGGTGTGAATGACCTGAGACATACCTCCCTGGACTACATGAAAAGAGACATGGAAGAGCTCTCTGATCATATAGCCCAGGCCGGTATGACCCTGACCCTGAGTAGCATCCTGCCCTCACCAAGAATGATGCCACAGTATAAAGAAAAAATGATCAATTTCAACAATTGGCTAAGTTTCTGGTGTCATTCAAAGGGGATCCAGTATCTGTCCGCCTGGGATGACATGCTCGACAAGCCATGTTGCTTCACAAGAGATGACTTGCACCTGTCACCCGTAGGCGAATACTGGCCAAGGCTCTTGCCGCCCCCATAGTGCCTTTTTTTAGGCAAGGCTCAAAAGACAAACCTACCACCATAAATAGCACAAGTAACCAAAAACTGAGGGTAATGCTACTCAACGCCAGAAGTCTAAACCTCAAAATGCATGCACTCGAGGCACTCCTCAATATGGAGAACATCGACATCTGTGCAGTAACAGAAACCTGGTTTAAGGCTCCTGAGAGCACCCCAGCACTACTAGGCTATAACTCATACCATATCTTTCAGTCACAGCACCAGGACCGAAAGCAAAAGGCAGGGGTGTATCCATATTCATCAAGGATACCCACACCTCCAGGTTAGTGGCGCAGCACAATGCATCAGAGATCATTTATGTGCAACTAACAATGGGCAAAACTGCAATTCAAATTGTAGCTTGCTACAGATAACCCACCATGGCCCAGGACCCCCATTCCATGTTTCTGGAGACACTGGGAAATATGAAGGTCCTACCAAACACCCTAATACTGGGTGATTTCAATTACCCAAACATAAACTGGGAGAACTACTCGAGTACTAACTCCCTTGCTCAACGCTTCCTAGAATTTATAAACTCGAATGCCCTGGATCAACTGGTCTACACCCCCACCAGAGGGAACAACATATTGGACCTTGTCATCACCAACATGGGCGACTAGTGTTCCACACCGGAGATCAACTCCTCGCTGGTTAGATCCGCCCCCCACCCCCAATCAAGTAAACCACCGTGAAATACTTTTCAAAAGCAAATTTCACATTACTTAAGAATGAGGTGGAAAGGTTCACAGCCCCCATGCTAAAGGACAATGCTGTCCAAGCTGCTGAAACCTTTACAAAGGCACTCTGTGAGCATCTGCAGGAATGCATGGATCATGCTATCCCAAGTAAAACCAAGACTCACTCCTCCAAGAAAAGGAAACCAGTCTGGTGGACCCCTGCCATAAACAAGCTATACAACAGAAGGAGGAAACTAGTACAGAAAAGAGTAAAATCCCAAGAAGGAAAGACATCCCTGATAAGTATCAGCAAGAAACTACGATCCCTCATTAAATCATCCAAGGCTAGTTTCAAAAGACAAATTGCCAATGACTCCAAAGATAACCACAAAGTGTTCTTTAGCTATGTCAAGAACCTAAGTGGAAACTCTCAGATCTGCTCTGAGTTAGTGCAGAATGGCACAAAATACACTGAACCGACTGATATTACCAACATTCTGGCAGACAGGTTTAGTGCAAACTTCACCCTCCTCTCACCCCTAAAGGGCCCATAACCATACCAGAAGAATGTAGGGCCCCATCAATCACCGACACACAGGTTAAAACAGCCCTATCCAAAGCAAAAAACACAGCTTCAATGGGACCGGACGGTGTCCCAGGCTGTGTCTTACAAGAGCTCTAAAATGAACTAACCCCTCATCTAAACACACTCTTTAAACTCAGCCTCTCTACAGGCTACGTACCCACAGAGTGGCACACAGCAACAGTTATCCTGCTCCACAAAGGTGGTGCCACAACGGACCCCGGGAACTATCGCCTTATAAGCCTGACTAGCCTGGTCTGCAAGGCTATGGAATGCATCATCATGGAACTCATTAATGGAGACATTGGGAACCTCCAAACCTTGGACCTTACCCAGTTTGGCTTTGTTAAGGGCAGATCATGCTTCCTAAAACTGGTGGACTTCTTTGAGATGGTTACCAAGGCATTAGATGAAGGAAAGGAGGTCCACACAGCTTACCTAGACCTTGCAAAGGCTTTTGACACCATTCCCCATTCTAGTTATTATAGACAAGCTCACCAGCTTGAACATAACCCCCTACATCATGAGATGGGTTGCCAAATGGCTCATGGATAGAACCCACATGGTGAGAGTCGCAGGCTCTACATCCAACTCTAAACCGGTTACAAGTGGTGTCCCCCAGGGCTCAGTCCTAGGACCCCTCCTGTTTGGTATATACTTCTCAGAGGTACAGGCAAGCATAGGAGGACTATGGCTGACCAAGTTCACTGATGATTGCAAACTAGGGGCCATAATTGATTCTCTGGCTGATACAGACACCCTCCAGATGGGTCTCACTGAGATGGATACCTGGTGTCAAAATCATGGTCTCAAGCTAAATGCCAAAAAGTGCATAGTCATCCCCTTTGGAAAAAACAATGTACCCGCGAACTACCACATAAGTGGTAGTCCTCTAAATACAGAAAATGTAATAAGGGATCTGGGGACCGAAGTGGATAGTAATCTCTCCTTTGATAAACATATTGCCAAGGTGGTTAGAAAATCCTTCTATGTGGCCCACCTAATCACAAAAGGGTTCACATCTAGAACAAAAGAGGTTATTGTGCCTCTCTATTCATCACTCATTAGACCCATCATAGAATACAATGCCCCATTTGGGATGTACCTTACAAGACACCTGCAACAGCTGGAAAGACCACAAAAGTACCTTACCAAGAGGATTACTGGCCTCAAACAGATGCCCTATGCAGCCCGACTCAAGAAACTCCAGCTGTACTTGGTTACATACCGCTTACTCAGAGGTGACCTCTGCCTGACATAGAAGGCCATGTCCAACCCAGAATTGATGGACATGCTCCACCTAAAAAAAACAAATCCCGGAGAGCCACACGCTCTAGAGATATAAACCTCACCACAACGATAAACAGGACATGCTGGAGGGATAGATTCCTATCCCAGAGACTCCCCATGCTTTGGAACAGGATTCCAATATACATCAGGCAGAGTCCATCACTAACACTCTTCAAGAGAAACCTTGATGGGTGGATGGGAAATTTACCCTGGGGATCACTGCAGTGGCTCTGCTGGACAGAGGCATAGGGAACTAATCTAAGGGGGTGGCAAAAGCCAACACCTTCTGGCTAGGCTTATAAATGCCCTTGGGCAGATAGCTTAGTACTTACCTATGAACCTATAAACATTGTCATCTTGTTTCAGAAACATTACACATTTCAGTATTACCTTTATCCTGATCTGTACACCAAAGAAGTTTTTTTTTTTTTTTTATTAAAGTCAGTTCTTCTTGAACTTGTCACTTTTTGCTACCAAATCTTCCATCAAGTGCACCAGATATAATTTTTCCTACTGTCAACTGCAGTATTTTCCATATGGACATACAGCAGCAGTTATATGAGTTAATAGGCCTCCTTCTCAGGTAATAGGCCTCATTTTGTATGCCAAGTGTGTCATATCCTATCCAGGTACAGAGTGCCTTGCCAAGTGTATACCTTCAGAAGCACCAGTACACACCCACGTCATAGTTTGACATGTACTTTGTCAGTCATCTGTCTTTAAGATTGCATCTGTATCCCATCCAGTCACAAAGAAGTGTCACACTGTACTTTGCGTGTAACTGTATCTTTCTTCCTGGTCACTTATCGGTCTATTACTGCAGCTTACATTGCTTCAAATGCCATTGTTTTATAATGAGTTTGGCAGCAGTGGCATACATCTTCTTTCCATAACTTGCCATAATCAAATCTTCCATTTGAAGACAACAGCACTTAGCTGTTCTGAATTCTGTTTGTGACACACACCACCCTCATTGCACTCCTGAAATTATTTCCATGCAACCTTTGAAAAACTGTTTTTTGTAGAGATATGAAGCTTGTTCTTTTCTGTTCTTTCAAGTAAGACATTTGTTTCATAACAGTGCCCTTAATCCTAATGTGCTTTCCTTAAATATAATTTATCTGTCCCCAGTTTTATTTTTTATGTCACAGTTAGGTTTCATTATGTACCACCAGTAAAATACATGGTGTTACATTTGATTATAAAACATTGTGCACTCAATGTTACTGTTTTTTCTCATTTTTTTTTTATTTTACACTCAGTCCAATTATAATCAGAAGTACTTGCATGGAACTGACTAATTGAGATGGCCTTACCACAATCCCTCCATTAATGACTTGAAATCATCAGTATCAGTGTGCTATCTATAAATGTTTAATACATTTTCCCATTTTTCTTCCTTCCCATAAAATGAAGGCAAAATGGATATGTTTGGAGAAAAACAGCATTTGCTGCTTCCATATATGTCTTCTACACCTCCAAAAAAACTGTAAAATTCTGTCTTTCATTTGTTAACTATCGGGTTTTATACATTGGTTTGCATGGTTACACTGTCAGCAGTCATTATGTCTATGGTCTTCATATAGCTGTCCTTCTCCATCAGTGTGTAAACCAAATTCATTCCAGGATAACTCTTCTTCTATACTATTATCCCGCACCACTGTTTGTAAAACAGACGTGAAAGACTGATGTTTCACAATCTACTCACACATGTTGGTACTACAGTTGGCAGAGATCATCTTTCATTGCTTAAAATGTTACTGGCTAAATGTGTTAAAGATCCACCGTAATAGCAGGATATAGTTTACCCACAAAACTGAGTATAACATTTGCAGGCCTAAAGAGTAACTCTAACACTACATGGGTAACAGCATTATTCAGAACTTCCAAAGAATCAAAAACCTGTCATGCTTCACTCTGTAAATGTGTTTACTCTAAGAACAGGTGAATATCATAAACATTATTACAGTTTCCAGTACATTGACAGTGATGTCACCCACACTGAACTCAGCGGTGCAAAACTGATTGTTCATAGTTCCATTGGAAAACTTTTGGCAGACATAGTGCAAGTGTTACATAAATTATTTTTTCTTTCATGCAATACCACAGAAAGTTATCTATGAATGCTCACATTTCTTACATATCACTATCTGACTGTGTCAAATGCCAGTAGATTTTGAATAGTAAACCGTAACAACAAAACAACCCTATACAAAATGTCTCATCTAACAGGCTTCTTTTTAAGTATTTTTCACCACTGCTTTCCACAAATCCGTGATGTCCCCAAGACACAGTAATGCTGCTGACCTCACCAATGCAGCATAAGTTCATACTGGGGACACTGCAGCTGATTCCTGTATATGCAGAATTAAAATTGAATCACTGTTTGTACACAATAAGTCTTCCACATTTTTCTCTTTGATAGATAATCCATGTACAGATGAAACAGTGCCTGTATCAGAACAAAAGTGAACAATTGCTACCCAAAGAAAGCTCCTACTCACCTTCAGCATGTTTTTCCTGCAACTGAAAAAGAACTAGGTAGGCAGACTACTTGTTTGACATCTTGAAGTAGTGTCTGTGGAATATTATCAGTATCTTCCACTGCAGTTGACAGAGCTTTCAATTCCATTGTTAGATCAGAGCATCTATTCTCCTCATTGTTTTACATGCTATCATTGTCAGCTGTCATTGTCCTACCATCGTACATAGCAGTACAATGAAAATTATTCATGGCTATGGTAACGGATGTTACCTGTTACGCAATCCAGATTTCCACACTGACCTGGCATGACTACCCCAGTGAAAAATGTTAATCAATAATGTATGTAATACTTAGATTAAAGTATATAATAAAACAGCACAGCAAAACTGTATTGCCTGTGCTAATGTTGTCAGAGTTGCATGTCATTTTATGAGATTTCTGGAGAGGGGAATAGTATGAAGTTCTGTTTTTGCATGCAATTTTTTTCTGTTCCAGGTATGAGAAATGGAAAACTTAAGGTATGGATGAGTAACAATACTTGATAACTGAATACGATGGGAAGTAAGTGCGATGGCCATGCCCTGGAGCCTCAGTCCTCACCACTAACACCAGGGAGGTCGTCTCCGAGAAGAGGAAAGGATAACCAATACACACAGTAAATTACAATTTCCCTTAAGTGCACACAGAGATCACAGTCAGTCTGAGGCTGGTTGTTCCTTTGCTCACCAGGTCCCCAATAAGACTCCCCACTGGCACAGCTATAGGGTCCAGGTGTCAGCCTAACTGGGCAAGCTAAAACCTCCAGCACCCTCTCTGTCCAGCCAGTGCTTAGTGTCTCTGCCTAGGTAGCTGACACACACACACACACACACACACACACACACACACACACACACACACACACACACACACACACACACACTTTGAGAAGAGGTATACAACCACACAGACTTTCCTGGGAAAAGGCTGGCACAGGTTCTCCAGCTGTGCCCCTATTACCCAGACCATACGGTAGTAATTTCTGCTACCACCCAGTTAATTATCAGCTACTAAAAGGCCCTTAAAAGGGTGTCCAATTATTACTGTGTAATATTATAATCCAATGGTAGTATGACTAATAAGTCTCAAGGTTTATTGGAAGGGCTTATTACAATAAACTCTATAAATATATAATATAAAGCGTACTTTATCCCTACATAAACCAGCCTCAGGTAGAAGGTTTTAAAAATATTTAATAATAAATAATTAAAGCAAAAGACAAAACTACTATGCCACAGAAATATCTAAGAGTTCAGAGATCACACAGAAACTTAAAATAATACAGCAGTACAGGTCTGAGTTCAAAGAAAAATACCTAATTAATCTTTACTAGCTTTAACTATTCCTACAAAAAATCACAGTGCTAAAACTTACATGTGAGCATAAGGCAAAGTGCTGAGTTAGATGTCCAAAGTCAAAATGCTCACAGTCTCTCACTGAACAGTAGTTTTTAAACACTAACCAACAGCTTTGCTGAGGCCCTCCCAAATTACATAATTTTGACACTTAGGTTTTCCCAGTATTCATATTGCATCATCTTGACACCTGGTCTGAGTTCTCAGACCACAAACTGCATTATTTAGCAATCTAACACCTGCTCAGAAACTTACAACAATACAAGGCATTTCAGATATACACTCTAGCAAAAGCCAGAGCAATAAAGCACCTTCCATATGTAAATTCTGGTCATAAACTTTAGCCTTAAAACAATGGGCATGAAACCTTTATCCAGACTCACTGGAGCCGACTTGCAAAACATGAAAGGGTCACAACATGCTTCACTGGGCCAGTAGAGTACAATGTTGTCACATATTTTGCAGTTCCACATTTCACAGTATTCTTTTACACTCAAGAAAACATGCCTGTATTTTACATTTATTTATACAGCTGATAGAATTATGTATCAAATTATATTTGAGTAGGCTGGCAGCCTTCACCCATCTCTCCCCAATCATCACATCTCTTCCCCCCTGGGGAACTCAAGCTAGTTTTTCAAGTGCCCCTGTGAAACATCACTTGAGAATGTCAGGTCTATCTGGGTGTACCTCACCCCATTCCCTGTCTTGAGAGCCCATCTGCATTGGCATTGCTACTCCCACTGTGGTGTTGCACTGACATATATGCTTGCAACCCCAGGCTCCATCTTAGCAACTTGGCATTTTGCTGACTGGCTCTGTTTAACCATGTTAGATGGTTTTGATCTGTCATCACAGTGAATTTTCTTCTATACAGATAAGGCTGAAGTTTTTGTAGTGCCCACACTATGGCTAGACATTCCTTTTCTACCGCTGCACAGCATTCCTCCCTGGGTTGGAGCCTATGACTGAGATAAACCACTGGGTGCTCTTCTCCCTCTAAAGAAATCTGGCTAAGTACAGTCCCCACCCCATAGTTTGAAGCACCCACCTGCACAACAAATTATTTGCTATAGTCTGGACTGGCTAACACAGGGGGTCCTATCAAAGCTTCCTTAAGCTTCTGAAATGCCTGCTCACATGCTGGGGTCCACACTACCTTATCTGGCCTGTTCTTCCTTGTCAGGTCTGTGAGGGGGAGCAGCTATGGTACTATAATTGGGAACAAACTCTCTGTAGTACCCTGCTGTCCCTAAGAATGTCCTCACCTGCTTTTTGGTAACAGGTGCAGGCCATGCCTGAATAGCTCCAACTTTGGCAGGTTCTGGCCTTATCTTACCACTCCCCACTCTATGTCCTAGGTAGGTGACCTCTGCCATACCCACCTGACATTTGCTCAGGTTAATGGTCAACCATGCCCTCTGTAGTCTGCCCAGTACCTCCCTGACATGCTGAAGGTGCTCTTGCCAGGAATGGCTGTAGATAGCAATATCATCCATGTAAGCAAGGGCAAACCCTCCTGCTAAGATATGACCTACCAGCCTCTGGAAAGTTGCTGGGGCATTCTTCATCCCAAAGGGCGTCTTTGTGAACTCATACAAGCCAAAAGGAGTCACAAAGGCTGACTTCTCTCTAGCACTGGGAGTCAAAGGCACCTGCCAGTAACCCTTGGTAAGATCAATGGCTGTAAGATACTTAGCCCCACCCAGCTTTTCTAGGGCCTCATCTGTCCTAGGCATGGGGTAAGCATCTGCCTCTGTGTGACTATTTAATTTCCTACAATCCACACAGAACCTGGTGCTGCCATCCTTCTTTGGCACCAACACCACTGGTGAGGCCCAGGGACTGTTGGACTCTTGAATCACCCCTAGTTCCAACATCTCCTGTACCTCCTCCCTCAGAGTCTGTTTGACACTCTCTCAGGCACCCTATAAGGGGCCTGCCTAATAGGCCTTTGGGGTCCTGTATCCACCTAGTGCTGCACGGAGTGAGTGAACACGTCCCCAAATTTCTGCAACACTGCTCGGATTTCTCGAACCTGGGTAGGAGATAGCTGCTGGGATATTGCTACCTCTTCCACCAAGGTGTCAGCCCGAGCCTCACTGAGGAAATCAGTCTCCAGATCTCCCTCAGACTCCTCCTGCAATCCAGTGCAAATGCTTAGCACAAGGGCCTCCCTATCATGGTAAGGTTTCATCATGTTAACATGGTACAATTTGTGCCCCTGCAATCTGCCTAGCACTTGCACCACGTAGTTAACATCACTTACGTTTCTCACCACCTTGTAGGGACCCTCCCAAGCTGCTTGCAGCTTGTTGTGTCTGAGAGGAATGAGAACCATTACCTGCTGCTCCACAGCATATTCCCTAGCTCGAGCATTCCTGTCATACCACACCTTTTTCTGTTGTTGGGCTTCTGCCAGGTTCTCCTGGGCCAGGCCCATGAGTTCCCTGAGCCTTGTCTTGAGGTTCAGGACATATGCCACAACAGACACCTTGTGAGACTCACACTCTCCTTCCCACTCACCTCGAATTAAATCTAGAGGTCCCCTCACCCTATGCCCATACAGCAACTCAAAGGGTGAAAAACCTGTGGATTCCTGGGGAACCTCTCTGTAAGCAAACAACTTCCTCTTAAACTGATCTAAAAATGCCCATAGCATGGACTTGATTGTAGAGTTTAACCTCTCAACAAGACCATTAGTCTGGGGATGGTAGGGGGTGGTCTTCATGTGCTTCAACCCACAGGACTTCCACAGACAAGCCAGCAGGTCTGATGTAAAGTTGGCACCTCTGTCAGACAGTATTTCCTTTGGGAAACCTACCCTGCTGAAAATCTCTAGCAAAGCATTTGCCACCTTCTTGGCCTCAATGGAGGACAAAACCACTGCCTCAGGGTATTGTGTAGCATAATCTACAATCACTAGGATATACATTTTCCCTGTGGAACTTGGGGTACTCAGAGGACCCACAATATCCATAGCTACCCTCTGAAATGCCTTCTCAATCACAGGCAAAGGCATCAAAGGAGTTCTCACCTTGTCTCCTGCCTTGCCTAGCTTTTGGCACTGCTCACAGGTCCTGCAGTACCCTGTTACATCTCTGGAAATTCCAGGCCAATAGAAGTTTTGCATAATACGCCCCTTTGAACGTTTTATGCCCATATGACCTGCAAAGGGAATATCATGGGCTATGGCTAGAAGCGCCAGATGGTAAGCTCTAGGCACTACCAACTGCTGTACTCTCTCACCTTCTAGCCCTCCCTCAGGGGTCCACTCTCTGTACAGTAACCCTTTGTTCCAGTATACAGATTCCCCCTTCCCTTGAGAATCAGGTGCCTCCCTAGCTACCTACCTCAGGTCTTGCAGTGTAGGGTCTGAGAGCTGAGCCTGTCTCAACTCTCTCCTTGTAACCCTTCCCAGCTCCCCTTCCACAGGAAGTCTGGCATTCCCTGACAGTGGTGCCTCACTGTCAGCCTGGGTACTACTACTCACCTCTACCTTTGCAGTCACTCTGTCCAAGGGACCATCAGTACCCACAAGCAGCTGTGGCTCACCTTCAGTCTCACTGCTACAGAGAAGCTCCTTCCCTGAAGTAACCACCTCAACAGTCCTGGTTGCAAGTATGCCATCTGTCTGGGTCTCCCCCAAGCTACCAGACCCACATGCTTGTCTCCTAGCCTGACTGCTTTTAACTGCATAAGAACATGGTACTGCCTCATCCAAATCCTTCCCTCTCAGGACATCTGCAGGATGGTAGTTCCATACCCCTGTTGTCTCAAGACAACCCACTATTGGCATTTTGTCTTTCCCACTTACTGGCTCTTTCACCTTTTGTTCCCCACTTGCCTCCGTGGACATCTGTATACCACATGGTTGCATTCAAAACATTTAACCCTAGCTCCTGGACGTATACCTGGACTAGGGGCTTCCCCTGCTACTGGTGGATTCTGTTGGGGCAGTCTGTACTGCCCACCATGGGTTCCTTTAGTCCCATGAGCAGTACTGGGGGTCCCTTTCCTGTGCAGGGTTGCCCTGCTTGCTAGGTATAGGTCTCCCTTCTTCCCCAACTCCTCTAAAGTAACACACTGTCTATCAGTTAACCAGATCCTCATGTCCTCAGGCAAAGTGCTAAGGGCTTGTTCTCTTGCCAAAAGATCTGCCAGCCCTTCACAAGTGGTGACCTGACATCCACTCACCCAGCTATGAAAATAAGTACTCAGTTCAACAACATATTCACATACATTTTCATCTGCCTTGCGTCTATGCTCACAAAACTTTTTCCTATATATTTCAGGTGTTAGCTTAAAACATTCCAACAAGTGTCTTTTTACAGCAGTATAATCAAAACAGTCAGTGTCATGCATTTTTGCTAAAGAAGTTACAGCTTTACCATGGAGTAAGGGGGTCAGGAACCGTACCCAGAGCCTTTGGTCAACTTCATATTTTTTACATACCCGCTCAAACATATGAATGAAGCTATCAAAATTATCCCCCTCTTTAAACTGTGGAAGAAATGAACTGACCTTTTGTGCTTCTGGGGTCCGGTTACTCCTTTCTCCATTACCTCCATGACTCTGGCGAAGAGTCAGCATTTCCCTCTCATGCCTTCTCTGCCATTCCTGTTCTTCAGCTTCTAGGCTCCTCATTCTCTCAGCTGCTTCTAGTTCCATACAACTGGCCTCCAACTCAAGTCTCTTCAGCTCCAGCTCGATTTTCAAGTCCACTGCAGAAAGGTTGATCTGTCCACTCTCCGAGAATATTGTATCTCCACTGTCAGTCTGATTGTCCTCCAGGCTGCTGTTTTCTGATGCAGCTGTAAGTAAGGTTGCAATCAGGTCTGCCTTAGTCAGGTTTCTATGCACCAGCCCCCTAGCCTGGCACATTTCCGCCAACTGGCTCCTTGCCAGCTTTCTATATTCCTCTGCTGACATGCTGCCTGCTCACCCTGACTAACACTAAGCTAACAAAAGAAATAAAACAATTGTAATGTGAACTCTGAGTATACACTGCGTGGCTGTTTTAGAGTACAAAACACTTTTAGAGATCACTGTACATAAGCTGCAGGAATTCGCTCTACCCACACCACTACAAGCCAATTAGTGTGTGAAGTAGATCCCACCACTGCAAACCACGTGATGGCTGTGCCCTGGCCCAGCAATCAAGGAGCCTCAATCCTCACCACTAACACCAGGGAGGTCATCTCTGAGAAGAGGAAAGGATAAATAATACACACAGTAAAGTAAAATAAAATTTCCCTTAAGTGCACACAGAGATCACAGTCAGTCTGGGGCTGGTTGCTCCTTTGCTCACCAGGTCCCCAATAAGACTCCCCACTGGCACAGCTATAGGGTTCAGGTCTCAGCCTAACTGGTCAAGCTAAAACTTCCAGTACCCACTCTGTCCAACCAGTGCTTCATGTCTCTGCCCAGGTAGCTGATACATACATACATACATACATACATACACACACATACACACACACTTTGAGAAGAGGTATACAACCACGCAGACTTTCCTGGGAAAAGGCTGGCACAGGTTCTTCAGCTATGCCTCTATTAACTAGACCATACGGTAGTAATTCCTGGCACCACCCAGTTAATAATCAGATACTAAAAGGCCCTTAAAAAAGGGTGTCCAATTATTACTGTGCAATATTATAATCCAATGGTAGTATGACTAATCAGTCTCAAGGCTTATTGGAAGGGCTTATTACAATAAACTCTATAAATATATAATGTGCGCTAAAGCATACTTTATCTCTGCATAAACCAGTCACAGGTAGAAGGTTTTAAAAATATTTAATAATAAATAATTAAAACACAAGACAAAGCTACTACACCACACACAGAAACTTAAAATAATATAGTAGTACATGTCTGAGTTCAAAGAAAAATACCTAATTAATCTTTACTAGCTTTAATTAGAAGTTATGTACTCACCATAACGTTCCATCTGAGTAGGTGTATTCATTTGTCTGCAACCTGTGGGTTATGGATCCGATATCGGATCCGAACCGGCATGGTTTTCCAGCTATGGATCCAAGCTCTCAGCTCCTCCCCTCACCCATAATGCCCTGCTCTACCCTCATGACCTCAGATCGAGTTTGCCAACAGCAACAACACCCTGAAAAGGGTAACAGATAATATGCAGGAAACTGAAAGGCCAGGGGGATAGGAGGGCGGGATGGTTGCAGACAAATGAATACACCTACTCAGATGGAACGTTATGGTGAGTACATAACTTCTAAATCTGAAGTAGGAGATTCATTTGTCTGCAACCTGTGGACAGAGTCCCCAGCTACCTGAATCTTGGGCGGCCATCATGGAGGGATATTGCGGAGCACCGCGGAGCCAAATGATGCTCTACGCGTAGCTGCAAGATCCAACTTATAGTGGGAGATAAAAGTATGAGATGAAGCCCACGTGGCTGCAGCACAAATATCATCTAGAGGAATCCTAGCCTTGAAGGCTGCCGAGGTAGATACTGACCGGGTTGAATGGGCATGAACACCCTCCGGTGCAGGCCTTCCTGAAGCTTGATAAGCCAATAAGATGCACTGTGAAATCCAGCGTGACAGAGAAACTTTAGAAATTGGCTTGCCCAAATTAAATTTTGCAAAGGAAATAAACAACTGGTCGGATTGCCTATGACCAGCCATCCTGTTTAGATAAAATCTAAGTTGCCTGTGGACATCTAATGAGTGAAGCTTATATTCACCTTTGTTCTCATATTTAGGGAAGAAAACAGGGAGGTTAATGGACTGATTAATGTTTGCTTCAGAAGCGACTTTAGGAAGGAAGGACGGGTTGGTCCTGTGGTAGACACGGTCCGGATGAAATACCAAGTAAGGAGGTTTAGCTGATAAAGCTTGAAGCTCAGAAACTCTCTTGGCCGATGTAATGGCTACCAAAAAGGCTGTCTTGTAAGACAAGAATTTGAGATCCACCGTAGCCGCTGGTTCGAAAGGGGGGCGGTCAAGGCCTGGAGAACCAAAGAGAGGTCCCAAGGAGGAACCGCTTGTTTTACAGGGGGCCTGAGAAGAAAAGTACCTTTAAGGAAAATTTTACACAACTTGGCTGACATAAGAGGATTAGAGTCATGGCCAATGTGATAATGAGAAATTGCCGCCAGTTGTACTTTGACTGTGGAACTGCTGGCACCATCATTAAAAAGAGTGGTTAGAAAGTCAAGCACTAAGGGAGAGGGACCGTGAAGGATTCAGGCCTTGCCGTTCCCCACAAAGAAAACCGGTTTCCACTTGCTGCGGTAGACCTTCCTAGTGGACGGTTTATGAGCTGCCACCAGAATTGCCTTAACAGGTGACGAAATACCGGGAGTCCTGATCAAGAGTGGAACTGGAGCAGCCAAGCGGTCAGCTTCAGGTTGTCCAGATTCGGAGGAGGTATGCAGGATGGATGGGATATCAGATCCAGAATGGGATCTAGAATCCAAGGAGGATTCACCGAGTGAGACCGTAGAGAATGGAACCAGATCTGTCGAGGCCAAAACGGAGCAATGAGAATCATTCTGCAACCCACCCGAGAGGCTTTCTGAAGAACTTGGAGCATCAGAGGCAAGGGTGGATAAGCATACAGAAGACCGGGTGGCCAAGCATGCACCAGAGCGTCTCTTGGGAACCTCCGGGAGGTATCAGAGCGAAAAAACTGTCGCACTTGGTGTTTGAGGGAGAGGCAAAAAGATTGCATGAAGGAGTTCCCCACCGTGCGAATATGCGTTCCGCTACTTGACAATTGAGAGACCACTCGTAAGGGGTCAGAATGGTGCGACTGAGCTTGTCCGCCAGGATGTTGGACCGACCCGGAATGTGCGTTGCTATTAGAAAGCGGTTGGTGGAGATTGCCCATTCCCAAACTCTCATGGCTTCTCGACAAAGAGGGTAAGACCTTGTTGCCCCTTGCTTGTTGATGTACCAGACCACAGACATGTTGTCCGATTGAATCGCAATTGTTCCCAAGGGAAGAAAGTCCTGAAGTGCTAGCAACACTAAGAGCACTGCTCTCATCTCTAGAACGTTGATATGCAGTAAGGTCTCTGAATCGTTCCACGTGCCTTGGACGGTCCGCCCAAAATGCCCCCACCCGAGGCGGGAGGCGTCCGTGGTCACCGTGGCGAGAGGGGGAGAAGCACAAAAGGGGCGGCCCCCGTGGAGATCTGGGGAGTGAAGCCACCACAAGAGGGACCGCTTGCAATCCTTGCTGATCGCAATGGGATGATGCATAGGGAGAGCAAGGTATGACCACTGTACTAAGAGAGTCCACTGTAGGATGCGCATATTGAGCCTGGCAAGAGTGAGAAGTGCTATAGCAGACGCCATGGACCCTAGAGCCCTCAGGACCAACTCCGCCGGAACAGAACTCGAGTGGAGAATGGCCCGCACCTGGAGCTGCAGATTTTGAACTCTGTCCGCAGTGAGGAAGGCTCGTAAACTCCTTGTGTCTAGCCTGGCCCCTATAAAATCTAAGAGCTGTGTGGGTGCCAGGTTGGATTTCTTTGTATTTATTGTAATGCCCAGAAAAGGAGCAAGATGGAGAAAGGAGTCTCGCGCCAATAATAGTAGATGCCTTGTTGGGGCGGTAAGAAGCCAGTCGTCCAGGTAGGGAAAGACCTGCACCCCCTGAAGCCTCAGGTGGGCCGCTACCACTGCTAATACTTTGGTGAACACCCTGGGGCTGTGGTGAGACCAAAGGGAAGGACCCGAACTGGTAGTGACTGGCTCCCAGCCGGAAGCGGAGGAACCTCCTGGAGCGCCTGTCCATCAGGATGTGGTAGTACGCGTCTTTGAGGTCTATCGAGCACATCCAGTGATTTTCTCCCAGAAGGGGAGAATAGATTGCAGAGTGACCCTCCGCAATTTTTCTTTGGGGACTGCCAGATTCAAGAGAGAAAGGTCTAGAATTGGTCTTAGTTCCCCCGTCTTCTTTGGCACTAAAAAGAACCTGGAGTAGAACCCTGATCCGATCTGTTCTGGGGACGGGCTGGATGGCTCTTTTCTTTAGCAGATGGCCAATTTCTGCCAAAGCGGCCTCCCGTTGACCGGGTGGAACGTCTGGGAGGGACTTCAACTTTGGAAAGTGAAGAAAAGGGATGCGATATCCTCTGGATATGATTTGGAGAACCCAGCGGTCTGATGTTATGGACTCCCATGCTGCTAGGTGCCCCGAAAAACGTCCCCCGACTGCCTCCAGAGTGGAGCAGTCGGGCAACCCCTCAGGGTTGCTGCGCGGGCCGTTCAGAGAAAGGTTCCCTGGACCCGAAGTTTCTGGGAGCCCCTCTGCCTCTAGGGCAGCGTCCTCCCTGTCCTCCTCTGCCACAGAAGGACTGGTTGTCCGGAGCAGGCTGGGACTGCTGCGACTTCCGGAACCACATCTTCTTCTGACCCTTTTGGTTCCTAGAGTAGGGCCTCTGGGGTGCAGAGAAGCGGATTCCAATGGCAGACAGCGTCTTCCCGTCCTTCTCGCTCTGGGTCAACGTTTCGCGAACGGTTTTGCCAAAGAGAGCAGAACCATCAAAGGGGGCGTTCGCAAATGACGCTTTGAAGGGCTCAGAAAAATCGCAGTGATGGAGCCAGGCCTGACGTCTAGTGACTAGGCCTGCCCCTGCGGCTCTAGCGGCGCCTTCCGTAGCGTGGGAGAGTAGCCGCATAGAGGTATTAGTAACTGACCTAAGAGTGGCCATGCGGGTGGAGTGCAGCACCCTGTCCTCCTCCGACATGGACTCTGGGGGAGATGTAGTGTATTCTTTAATGAGATCTCGCTGCATCCTAATGACGTGTGCCAAGTAGTTCAGCGCCCTTACCGAGAAGGTCGCTGAACTAAACATCTGCTTCCCCAAGCGGTCCATCATCCGAGACTCCTTGCTCGGGGGATGGACTGAGGGACTCTCCTGAGCAAGTTCCCTCTTGGTGGCCGCCGTCAACATGGCATCTACCGGAGGCCCCTTACTCCAATGGGCATGGTCGGACGGTGGGCTAAGGATCCTATCGGGCCTCTTAGGAATTGGCTCCACGGTGTCCAGTTCCTTCCACACCCTGGTGGTAATGAGGTCCACCAGGGGGTCGGCAGGAGGGGACACCCAAGAGGTAGACGGGCCCGCTTCAAATGCCTCCAAGAACACGGACTCGTCCGAGGAAGACTTGGGGGCAGACCACCCCCCCCTAATACGGAGCATTTCCATGATGTCTCCAAATGAGACATCCTCGGGGTGACCGTGGGAGCCTTCCCTTCCTCCAAGTCCGTGTCTTCCGTGAGAGACTCGGGAGTCAATGTGCCTCCTTTTGCACGTATGCTTGCGAGGGACATCCTCTGGGGGGCTGTCAGAGGACTCCTCGCAAGCAGCAACTTGTTCCATTGGAGCAACTTGGGGCACAGAAGTGGGCTGTCCCAAGGGCCGGATGGTGGAAGCCTGGCCCAGTGCAGAGGGAGCGGACGGAGCCAAACAAGTGCCGGGGTCCGGAGACCCTCAACAGGGCCCTCTCCACTACATCAACGCCGAAGGGAGCCGACCTCGACCAAAGGATCTGACAATCGGCTCCCTCGGATCCGAAGAGTGGATCGAGCCGGCGCCGCGCCGGATCCGGCGGGACAGTGCGCTCCGACACAGACGGCGCCGGGAGCACTGACCCCCGGATCCGAGGCTCGGATCCAGGCTCCGAGGTCGGATCCGATGCACTCGAGGGCAGGGTCGGATCCGGTACAAAGTACTATCGGCGCCGACCCACCCCGCTCGGCTGCTCGGCTCCAGCTGCTCCGAACCCGGATAGCGGGTCGGAGAAGGAGCAATCGGTTTGAAAAGGGTGTTGAGCCCCGGAGGGAGGCAAGAGCACTCCCATCTGCATCTGGGCCTGGATGAACCTTCTCATCATCCGGTCCAGATCAGCATCCGAAAGGCTATACGTGGATCTCGACGAGGCTACTGAGGTAGGCCTGGAGTGCCTCCTCGATAGCCTCGACGGAGATCGGGTCTCCTCCTCCTCAGGTCCCGGTGAAAAACACACTGGAGACCGGAGCCGAGAAGGAGGAGACCGAGCCGACAATGGAGCCGACAACGGAGCCGGAGGAGAAGCCCGCTTGGCTGGCGGGGCCGAAACAGAGGTCTTGGCCCGCCGCTTATGGTGCTTCTCCCTCCGGTCCTTTTCTAGCATCCCTCTCCTCCGAACCAGAAACGGGAGGTTGAGTCCCAGGAGGAGGAGGGGGTGCCGCAGAGGGAATAACCGTAGGCATGGTTACTCTGGAAGGAGCGGAGGTCGGAGCCGAGTCCGGCGGTAAAAGGCCCGCCAAAACAAGCTTGGACCTCCGCTCCTTCAATGCCCTGGGGTTGAACCCTGCACAAATGGAACATCCAGATGTGAGGTGTTCAACCCCCAGTCATCTAACACACCGAGTGTGGCCATCAGCTGGGGAAAGCTTATGGCCACACTCGGAGCATTTAGAAAATATAGACTTAGGTTGGTCTGCCATCCTAGTCTAACAAAACAGTTACCAAACTAAAGTAACTAAACAACCAATACACACACAGGCCCAACACACACACTCTACGCCAACAGCGAGGGGAGGGATAAAACTTTTAGATTAACTCTAAAAAGGAAAAATATCAAAGGGGAAACCTACACTTTCACACAAAAAATCAATAAAAACTTCAAAATTCTGATTTTAAACAGTAAAACTACCACTTAGCTTGAGAGCTTGAGAAACAAATCCAGTCACCATGCGCGACAAACGAGATCTGGGGTCATGAGGGTAGAGCAGGGCATTATGGGTGAGGGGAGGAGCTGAGAGCTTGGATCCATAGCTGGAAAACCATGCCGGTTCGGATCCGATATCGGATCCATAACCCACAGGTTGCAGACAAATGAATCTCCTACTTCAGATCTATTCCTACAAGAAATCACAGTGCTAAAACTTACATGTGAGCATAAGGCAAAGTGCTGAGTTAGATGTCCAAAGTCAAAATGCTCACAGTCTCTCACTGAACAATAGTTTTTAAACACTAATCAACAGCTCTGCTGAGGCCCTCCCAAATTACATCACTTTGACACTTAGGTTTTCCCAGTATTCATATTGCATCATCTTGACACCTGGTCTGAGTTCTCAGACCACAAACTGCATTATTTAGCAATCTAACACCTGCTCAGAAACTTACAATACAAAGCATTTCACATATACACTCTAGCAGAAACCAGAGCAATAAAGCACCTTCCACATGTAAATTCTGGTCATAAACTTTAGCCTTAAAACAATGGGCATAAAACCTTTATCCAGACTCACTGGAGCCGACTTGTAAAGCATGAAAGGGTCACAACATGCTTCACTGGGCCAGTAGAGTGCAATGTTGCCACATATTTTACAGTTCCACATTTCACAGTATTCTTTTACACTCAAGAAAACATGCCTGTATTTTACATTTATTTATACAGTTGATTGAATTATGTATCAAATTCTATTTGACTAGGCTGGCAGCCTTCACCCATCTCTCCCCAATCGTCACAGTAAGTACTATATATTAGCTGTTCAGTTTCAGTAATGTCTGGATAACATATGTAGATATGGAGAGTGTTATACAATATGAAATGTCTAGCAGAATAACTTACAGTACCAGTGATATCTGGTATGTCTACTGTTATGGTATGAGAAGACAACCACAGTTATGACAAGAACACCAAATAATTCTAAGTGTATTTACTGTGGAGTTTAGCATATTTGATGGTTTTATTTCTATTTTTTTCATTTAGATATGTTCAGCTCAATGCCCAAGGATATAAGAAATATCATAAATACAATGAGGAGATACCAGCATTTTTGAAGACTTGCCCACATTACTTTGTTTTACATCTAATGCAGTGGTACTTTAGTACTCTGGACAATATGCATATAAGATCTGTAAATGATCGAAGTGGAATGTTCAAAATAAAAAGTGAGTCTCATAATGAAAAAACATATACAATTGAGTTGGGCAGTGAGGCATCATCATGTAGCTGTGAAGATTGGAGAAGATTCCTCTTGCCATGCCAGCAGATGTGTTGCATTTTTCACTGCATTGATGGATGGAGTTGGAATAGCCTTCATAAATCATATTCAGAAAACCCATTGTTTATGTTAGATAAAGATTGTTTGTCATGCAATGATCAGTGGGAGACATCCAAAGACAATTGCAAAACAGGAGCACATACAGGTACTGAAAACAGATCAGTCATTACTTGACTTGCCGCCACAAAGGAGAAGTAGGAGAACCATGTTAATCAGGTAGTGTACACAGTACCTAAAGAAAATAACAGATTCTATTTGGTGACAAATGAAAGCTGTCTAACAAGCCTTTCTGTTATGCTAAAACAGGTATCAGAATACCAGCAAATCATGGACAAATACATCCCCTTCCACAATGAAAATATGGAAAGAGAAAATGTGGGAGCAAAGAGGGATGGGAAGAAAGCAGACCTGCAGAAGGTTGACATCTGGGAAAGTACTGAAATGACATCCGAAACTACCAAAGAACATAAATACACAATCGAAGATGATGTTGACATCTTGTCAGTTAGTGATGTTATCGCAATGACACCACCAGAGGAACAGTTACATGGAGTCACAGAGGATGCAGAGAGATGGTCATTACTTCCAGGTATCAGGAAGAACAGTCAGACACAGTGGAAGATGAGGATGAGCATGATGCAATCAAACTGACATACAGAGACAGAAATTACACTTCCACTAGTGAATGGCTCAATGATAACATCATTAATGTATGTCAGTGTTTACTTGCATAAAAACACCCATGTTATGGTGATTTTATAGACATTGTGCTTCTTGCTCATAAGTCTGCGAGTAAAATTGACTGTGAAAAGATTATCCGGATTCATCATGTTGGGGCACATTGGGTTGTGTCAAGCAGGTGTGGTGCATGTGTAACAGTCTACGACTCTCTACAATTCTCTGGCATCTTAGACACACTGAAGGAGCAGCTCATTAGAATGTATGCTCCATTATTTGCTGACACAGATCAAGTCCTTGACATTAATTTTTTGCATTGTCAAAAACAGATAGGATCCAGTGACTGTGGTCTTTTTGCTGTGGCCAATGCTGTTGCTCTTGCAAATGAATCATGTTTGACCAACATATATTTCATCCAAAGGGAAATAAGACAATATTTAATTCAGTGCATAGATGAGAGAGAGATAAAGATATTTCCACACACACTAGTGAAAAAAAAACTTTAAGAAAGTACAGTTGACACTGCATTGCTTCTGCCACATATATAAACTGGATGAGAGCATGATTGAATGCCATGAATGTAAAGCATGGATACATTTCACATGTATTGCTGTTACAAAGAATGACCAGTGTTTGAAAACCACAAAGAGGTTCTTTTGCAACAAATGCAGCAGAAAGAACAGTGGAGTAGTGTGGTGCACTAAAAACAAATGTGTTTTCATATGTGGCACTGTCCTAATTTGACATTACATTTCATGGCTTTGAACAGTGTGGTTCTGTTGGCCAGCCATACTATCAGTGTTATAGGGCAAAGACCCAGTAGCATGACTTGAGTGCCTACTTCTTGTTTTGATGGTAGTGCTCCATTGTCATATTGTATTTTACCTCATTTTTTGCATATATTGCACTTTGCTATTTCAACTATCGGTATTTGTGTATATTTCATTTTACTGATATAGTGCAATGACACTGGCAGTTCAATCAAGCTGAAAACTGAAGCAGTGCAGGGAATTTCCCTAAAGAAAGAGTGATGATTGGTGTCAATGGAAAACCTAAGAATAGACCATATCAGTAGTATACTTTCCCTGGAGTAATGTACAGGGCAAGGAAGTGAAGTAGTACTACAATGTTTCTGTTTTATGAGTAGCCTAATGAAGACAAACCAAAAGTATAAAGTAGATGTAAAAGTGACATGCATATGGAATTGGGCTGCAACGTGCAGTAGCGTTCCTGCAAGTGAAGGCAGATAAGTAACTCGTGCCCTGAAGATACAGCCAGTATGAATGTAGTCAGAATCTGTGTAGATATATACATAGTCATCAAAGATGTGACACGAAAAATTGCACACTGTGTCAATGTGGCACAACATATGTCAGTGATTTCTGCAGTTAGTTATAATACATTATGTAATTATATCATTATATACAGTTCCATTGTAAATAGTTTGTTTTAGAATAGTACTTTCAGTTGGTACTGGTATTACACTAAATCTTCACACTTCTAGGGTTTGATGAGTATGGTCTACTTCAGAAGACTGACAGCTCAAAACACTGAAACTCAAATGATTGAAAACTCAAAATATAGAATGTGGAATTTTTCCTTTCAATACTATTGCTGGGAGTTGGTATATATAATTAGCAGGGGGTGTGAGGGGCTGCGCCCCCCAGATCCCACATGGGGGTGTAGGGGGGTTTGCCCCCCTGCATGAAAAATTTGTTCTATATTTTGAGTTTTTGATCATTTGAGTTTTAGTCTTTTGAGCCATCGGTCTTCTGAAGTAGACTCAATGAGTAGGTACTGCTGTCCTTTTTATACAGCTACATAGATGTGGAACTTTAACAAGCTTTGCTCACTGAATTTTATTACATAATTCTACAACTTTGAATTGAGCAACTATTAACAGAATGCTGTGAATTCAGATAATCACTTTGATGTTAGTGCAGGTATTATTACTGATGCTTTTTAATATACTTATCTACCTCAGTATTGGGCATCCACGGTGGTGCAGCAGTTAGCGTTGTCACCTCACAGCAAGAGGTTCTCTGGTTCGATCCTCGGCTGGGGTGCCTTCTGTGCGGAGTCTGCATGCCCTCCCTGTGGTCATGTGGGTTTCTGCCGGGTACTCCGGTTTCTTCCCACATCCCAAAGACATGCTGTAGGTGGATTGGACACTCTAAATTGGCCCTAGGTGTGAGTGTGTGCATGTGTGTGCCTTCTGTGGAAGGTTGGGTGCCAGGCTGGCAACTCAACACCGTAAAACTCCACTGCCAGTCATGAGCAGACAGGTGATCCACTGTGGCGACCCCTAACCAGGAAAAGCCAAAAGAATAATAAGAAGAAGCTATCTACCTCAGTATTACTGTCTAGATCAGTGCTTGTTCTAAAGTGTGTACTACTGCAGTTATACATGCACTGGTTTATGGTTTATTTTTACTGCAAATATTGTGGATACCCAACACCATATATTTCATGTTACATATGTGTTTGTGTCAGTACTGTACTTGCCTTTGATCAGTGTTATGAGTGTAAAAGGACATGTTGCACTGTTTCATGTAACAGTAGCAAATAACTCAGTGGTGGTTCATGGAAATATTCATGGCCGAAGCATCAGCAGTTGTATATTGTTTTAGAGAAATATGTATATCTATTTTTTGTATATTTATATGTTGTATTCTCACCAGTGGAAGATATTCAGAAAAATAAATAGGTTGAAATATAAAATTTGTACACTTCATTTGTAAAATGTGTCTCAATGTTTATGTTTCCATTAAGACCTATTTCTGTTTATGTGACATTTTTTTAAAGTGTAAAATTGTATAAAATAAAACTCAGCATCTGGCGGAAACATCTTATTTAAAATAAAAGCAAATAAAAAAGATGAGCGCTTTTGCAACACAGTTGCTTCTTCCGATCTAATACCTCATACAATGCTCACATAATTTATACTTAAACAATTTAAACCACTTAACCTAGAACCAATCAACACTTCAAAGCCCTAGTTCTCAGGGCTGGTTTTAAAGGGACATTGCCATTAAGCCTCGTACCCCTATTTGCAGCAAGTGTGTAAATCCATTTAACCTCTAAACACTCAATATATGTTTTGACATCCCCTCCTCTTTCAGATACCTTACATTTTTCTAGCACCATAAATCCAAAGGTGTGTGAACCTTCTTCCTTAACCATATGCCTAGCTAATGCATTCCTAGTGTCGCCTTTATTAATGACATAGATATATTCCTTTATGTGCTCTCTAAAGCATCTAGTGGTCATACCAACATAATATGAAGCACACAAATTACATACAGCTAGATACACCACATTCTTGGTGTTACAATCAGCAGACAACTCAAGCACAAACAGGTGTCCATTCAAGGGATGTGTAAAGGAATTATCTGTCCTAATATAACTACAGACATTGCACGCCCCACATAGATACGTCCCACATCTATCCCTGGTTGCTTCCATAGTTAACTTATCAGGGGCAACAGATTTATAACAAAGCATCCTCTTAAAGGATGTATTATTCTTAAAAACAAACCAGGGTTCACTGTCTAAGACGTCTCTGTACTTAGGATCTGCTAGCAGAATTTTCCAATGTTTCCTTACAATCTCACATACAGAATTGACATCAGTCAAGTATGTGATAGACAACCTGAGGTAGCTACAACCAGAACTCCCATCATTCACTACTGTATCATTCACATCAAAATGTGGTCTAGTTCTATCATGCCTGTGAGAGACAACATCATTCTGTATTCGTCCAATATCTATGTCAAAGTACCCTTGTTGCTTATACTCATTAGTCAGAACATCAAAAGAGGTGTGCATGTCACTATCACTAGTGTGCAGTCTTGCTGTCCTAAAAAACTGTCCCTTCATGGCATTATGTTACTGTTTCTGTTCCTGTTCCTCTTTGGTCCTGTAGTCTCCTAAAAAGGCCTAGACAACAGGCTGCTTCTGAAGATGAGTCGGCTTCTAAAGAGGATTCCTTGGCTTATTCCACTCAAATTCCTTCTCCTTTGGACAGTGGGTCAGAGAAAGAGGAGTGTAACAGTCCTGATACTCCTTTTGAAGAAATTTTCTTTGGGGACACAATTTCTAAGATGATGGATTTTTTAAATGTGATTTTGCTCAGTATTCTGACATCCATAGGAAGTATTAAGATGCTGTAGATGGATTTCCCAAAAACCTTGTGCTATTCCCCCTGTTTTGACTGCTTTGTTGGATGTTTTTTTTTCTAATGCCTGCAAAGCTCCTAATTCTCTGCCCCTTGATCCTAAAAAACTGATAGGCTTTATAGGGTGCTTGAGGATTTTAATTTCTTGTAGAAATGTTCTTCTACTGATCCTTCAGTGGTCTGTAGCCTCTGACAAGCCTTTTAATTTCCTTCTTCATCCAAGTAACTGCCTTCTGATAAAGACAGTAAAACCATGGGATGTCTAGGTAAGAAGGTTTACACTTGTGGTACTCTGGCCTTTTGGGCGATTAATTATCAGACTCATTTGTCCAGCTATGTTTTGGCTCTTCATTCTCAGGATAGTCAGCTTATTTCCAAATTCCCTGACTCCGAGGATAAAAGTTATGCTCTTTGGTAGAAGCTTCATCTCAAATGATTTGCTTTTCTATCAGTGTAGCTATGCAGCAGCAAATGTTTCTTCTACTGCTACTGCTGCTTTCAGTTATGTTAGGAGAAGTTATTCTTGGCTTAGGCTTCAGGCTTTACCTGATGACATCACTGCTAAGTTGATCTATATTCCTCTTGATAATAAACTTTGGTTCGGGGAAGCAGCTGCTGGGTTAAGTATCTTCAAGATAAAGGGAAGACCTTTCAGGAAGTCAAACGTGTTTGTTTTTCCTATGCCTAAATTTCAAATAAACTACCACAGTAAGCCAGCTTTTGTTTGCAGGCAGTCTTGTACTCCTTCTAAGAAAAAAAAAGGGTAGCTAGCAGGTTCCCCTGCTAAGGTCACTCATGTTTCAGGGAATCAAAAGTTGCCCTTTCCAAATAAACCAGGTGCTGTATGAGTATCAGTCCCTTCCCAGTCACATTCCTATTTCTGTTTACCTGCCTCTCTGTCTTCCATCTTGGCTTCAGATTAATCAGGATTCTTGGGTTCTGTCCATTATTTGTCACGGGTAATTCATGGTGTTGAAATCCCATCCTCCTTTTATAGGCACTTCTCAGCTTCTTCATGAACAACTTCCTTTTTTCTCCAGAGATTCTTTGAGACTTTTTCGTCTCAGGGTACTATTTGAAATGTAAGTGTGTCCCAAAGGGGGAAGGGGTTTTACTCAAGAATGCTTCTAATGACCAGAAAAGGGGATACTCTGAGGCCAATTCTAGACCTCTCTTATGAAAATAATTTTTTGAAGGTGCCATCCTTTCAGATGTAGTGTCTCTTCAGAATCTGTTTCCTCTTTTGATTCCTAAGGCTGAGATGATGTCTCTGGTTCTGCTTATGTGCATATCCCTATCTATCCTCTATTCATTTTTGCATTTCTATGTGGCTTCCTGGCATTTTCAGTTCTCTGCTTTGCCTTTTGCCTTTGTACTGCCCCAAGGGCATTCACCAAATGTCTAGCTGTTGTGATTGCTTTTTGCAAGCTTGAAGGGATGCAAATATTTCCTTACTTGGATGATCTGATTCAGGCATCTTCTCCAGAGATACTTTTGAAAGTGTTTCATTTTGCCATTTCTCTTCTTTAGAGCCTGTGGTTCACAGTACACTTCAAAAGGGCTTCTCTGACTCCTTCTCAGGATCATGTCTTTCTGGGTTGCAGGATTCAGACAGTGCCTATGATGGCTGTGAGAAATGTGATGAGATGGGCTAATGCCAGCTGTGTTTGTCACAGTAGAGCAATAAATGTGTAACATATGCCAGCGTTGCCAGCTAAAATTTGGTTAAGAATTATATGCCATTTGTATAAAGAAATATATCTCATCTGTATCTGAAACTGAAAAAGTCTTTGTGAAGCTGCTTATGTGAAAAATGTGTTAGAACTGTATGTCATTTGAACATCAAACTTGACTTGCGCAGGTGCTTTTGCCTCAAATGTATTTTTAAAGTGGTTTGTGTTAAGATAATTTATTAACAGCGGGTCCTGCTGGACAGATTAGCAGTTAAACATTTATCTTGTTTCCTTTTTTAAGAAATATCAGGGAGATGTGAATGAACTATTAAAGTCAATAACATGTTATCTCTCAGTTGTGAAGGAAGGCAAAGACAGAATGTCTGCTAGAATAGTTTGTCTCTGTGGTTTGTCCCTGCAGGAGCACTAATTGTTTTATGACATCCTAAAAACTGTAACAGATCTGAGTAATACTCTGTTTCATATGAGAGTGAAGAAATCCTGTCTAAACTTCCAAAGGAATACTGTGGGAACTTACAGTCATGTGACCAGAGATGTGGCCATTCTGCTTAGTCATCCTGGATATTAGATATTACTAGGGGAAATCTATGAGTACAGAGTAGTCAACATTGCGGCCTGACACCAGAAGGATTATCCACCATCATCTGCCTTGCTTGCTCTTGAGTAAGTTGTTAGAAAATGGTATTCTTTAGATCAGTCAGGAATATTTAGCAAGATTAGTTTATTTCTGTTTTTCTTTACTGCCTAAGACTGTTCAACGATTATTTCAATATTTCTTGTGAAGAGAACTCTTTGTTTACTGTACATATATATTTAGTATTTTCATGTCTTTTATTTATTGCTAAATATATTTAAACATTTTATTGTGGCTGGTCCTTTTAGAAAATATTCAAACTTTGAGAGTTAACCAAATAATGAAACTGGCAAGGCCTGGAAGCTTGACAAAAAAACAAAACCAAAGATTGACAATTCTTAAACTTTGAGAGTTCTTATACTTACTTATTTGATGTCACTGTTTGGGTGTGTCTGAAGCCATAGGCTGTCTTGGTCAAACTACCTCTATTTGTAGTTATATTAATATTGCACAGTATTATTATATATCCTTTGTAAGGGCCTTAAAGTAACTGATTAAATAGGGTAACTGGTGGCAGTGTTTGAACAACCTTATAGTCTTGGCAGAGGGGGAACAGTGGGTAAACCTGTGCCAGCCTTTCCCAGGTGTGTGTGTGTATATATGTGTGTGTCAGCTACTTGGGGCAGGGAAAAGAAGCAGTTTGACAAAAGGGGTGCTGAGGACCTGAGCCTGTAGCTGTGCTAGTGGGGAGCCTTATTGGGGCCTTGGAGGAATTCGGATATAAAGAGATCCAGACCATGGGCTGACTGTGGTCCAAGTATGCTCTTAAGGGAAATTGTGCTTGATGCAATACTGTATCTATTCTCCCCAATGTGAACGTTCCCTCACTGGTGTCAGTGGACAGGCCTGAGGACCATCACAATGGCTTCCTTACCTTCTGCAAAAGCCCTAACTCTCGTTTCTTTCCTCTGAACTCTTCTTCCTCTGGCCTCCATTACAGCCAGGGAGTTTCTGAGAGTTATGGGGTTTATGGCAGCCACCATTCCTGTACTCCTTCTGACCAGACTCCACATGAGAAAGTATCAGTTGCTTCTGAAGTCAGTGTGGTTTCAACATGCTCATTCTTCAAACTTTGTTGGTTCTCTTGTTCCTTGTCTGAAGAAGGAACTTCTCTGGTGGATTCAGCAGTTGTCTTTAAATCCAGGGATCACATTTCAGCCTCCTCTTTCAGCTCAGAAACTGTTTTCAGATGCTTCAGACATGGCACTGGGAGCTGCTTTTGGCTACCAAAATTACAGAGAGGGTGATCACCTCTTCAGCATAAGGAGCACATCAATGTCAAAGAGATATGAGCTCTCATGCTGGCTCTGCAAGCATTTCAACCTCTTTTTTTCTACAGGGACTGTCAAGGTATTCACAGACAATACCACAATGATGTGGTATGTAAACAAAAATGGAGGAAAAAGATCTTATCTTCTTTGCCAGATGACACTTCCAGTTTGGGATGTTGTCAGGTATCAAGTAACTCTTCAGGCAGTTCATATGCCTTCATAGTGAACATTGTAGCAGACACTGAGCAGGGCCTTATCTCAATTCCAAGAATGGATGCTTCACAGGGATGTGTTTCTGGACATTGACACGTAGTTCTGTTTGCCTCTTCTCTGGACACGCAGCTTTCTTTTTTTTGTCATAGCCCCAGGTCCTCTGGTGTGGAAGTGGGATGCTTTTTATTTTTCTGGGAATGGGATGTTTCTGTATGCATTTCCTCCCTTTCCTCTCATTCGAAAAGTCCTGTTGAAAACAGAACAGGATGCTCCCAAAATCTTGGGGACTCCTTTTTGACCCAGACAGCACTGGTTCTCTCTTCCTCTGCATTTAGCCAGGGACAATCATCACAAGTTACCTCACAGGGTGGATCTTCTCATGCAAGACATAGGATCTCTCCTCCATCCCCACCTGTCCACTCTTCAATTGACATGGTTGGTGATAGTAATCTGATTCCTCATAGACACCTATTTTTTGAGGACGTGCTGTGGCTCCTGCTGTAGGGCAGGAAGCCCAGTACTAGGAAATCCTTCTTATCAAAATGGAAGTGTTTTTCTTTTTGGTGTCTGTCTCATAACCTGGACCCACTTATTATGGATGTTCCTTAGTTTCTTTTTATTTGTGTGAGTTGCTAAATGCTGGTTTGGCCTATTCCTCAATTAAGGCCCCGTTATCAGCTGTCTTTGCTTGTCTGCCTTTATTTCCCCCTTCAACTTGTAGATTTCAGGCTAAAACATTTCTAAAAGGTTTATCAAAACCAAAGAAAAAAAACATAAAAACATAATAAACCCAAAAGGCTTACACAAATTTGGAGTGCCAAACAGCTTTAATCCTGGTACCTTGGCATTTCACCTTCAAGGGATATCAATGTATCAAATTCTAAACAATTAAACAATTTCTAAAAGGTGTCCTTCATAGGAGACCTCCCAGGAAGCTTGTTCCTCCTCCCTGGGGTCTTAATTTTGTTTTTTAGAAGTTAAATCTGGATCCTTCAGAGCCTGCTGCTTCAGCTTCTTTGCAGCACTGTTCTTGGAAGGCAATTATGTTGTGGGCTGTTACTTCTGCCAAACAGATGCCTGAAGTACATGCCCTTATGGCTTGTCCTCCTTTTTTAGTATTTCATAACAATAGTGTGTCTACATACTAAGCCTTATTTTATGCATAAAGTAGTTAATGAGTTGTCACTTTATTAGTTTTCCTACTTTTTTCCCCCTCTACACAATCTGCCAGTGAGAGGATGCTACATACTTTGGATGTGCATAGGCAACTCATATTTTATTGGAATAACAGTAAGGGTATTAGAAAATCTGATCAGCTGTTTGTTTCTTTTCATCGTAGGTCATTAAGATTCAATGTATCCAAGCCAAGTATTTATTATTGGATTTCAAAGGCTTTTGATTTTTGTTACACTTTTCACGGCAAGAGCCTTTCTTCTTCTGTGAAGGCTCATTCAGCTAGAGCTGTGGCTTCTTTTGGTGCTTTTTTCAAGAGGTCAGATAGTAATTCTAGTCTTGATGCTGCTGTCTAAAGTTATATGCATACTTTTACCAAGCACTACAAGTTGGATGATGTGTGCAGAGGTAGAGCTGGTTTTGCTACAGTCATTCTTCATGGCTTTGTAGAGGGCTGCACTGTTCCTTCCTCCTCCCAGATTTGTTATTTAGCTTTGGCAGTCTCCCACATGGAACAAATACTGCAACAGTGAATGGAAGGACATAGTACAGTTTTATACAATCTGACCATAACAATAGATGTCCTTTCCTTCACTGTTGCAATATTCTCTCCCTCCTTCCATCCCTCAGTCCTTCTCCTGCATGGATGTACAGTTTAGCTCCTGGCGTTCATTACACTGGATTTCTACTGAGTCAGTCAATTCTGAGAAAGCTATATACAGACATCACCACTGTGCCCTATGCTAAGCAAAAAGCATACTTGTGACATTCGGCGTACCTTAAAGCAACAGTAGGCTTTTGTATATTGGCCAGCCAGACATCAATGGCTACCCTTGGCAGGAAATCTCACATGTAAAGAAAACTGCAACAGTGATAGAAAGGACATCTGCTGTTACGGTAAGATTGTATAGAAATGTATTTTCCTTATGTTGAGCTCCAGATAATGGCTTCTTCTATCAGGATGTTATGGCAATATCTGTGACATTATGTCAACCAGTAAACAAGATCTGAGGTATGTTAGGGTTGGCACCCTATGGGTAAGGGAGGCGCTCAAGAGTTTTTTGGTAGCCACGAGCTACAATAATGGCTAAGTCAGATCCGAAGATCGGATCTGAACCCACCTGTTGAGGAAGAATGAAAATGGTCAACACAGATGGAATGTTATGGTTTATGCAATAACTTATTTTTGTTTGTTAGTGCCCGAAAAGTCAGGGGACATGATACCAGTACTGGTTCTAAGCAAACTAAATCCAAATGGTCATGGTCCAGTCCATTCTGCCATTTCAAAGCAAGGACTGTTGGATGCCCTCCATAGATCTTCAGGATGTGCATTATCAAAGTAAAATGAACAGGCAGTCCTGCAGACACTTACACTCTCAGATGGGAGCCAACCATTACCAATTCAGACTCCTGTCCTTTGGACTCAACACAGCCTCCCAGCAGATAAGGCTAAAAGGATCCCGATTGTTTACATACATAGATGACTGGCTCCTCACCACCCCTAGCATGCATCTCCTACAACAATCCATGGACTATTTGCTCCACATTTGTCACTCACTGGGGGATAACACTCAACACTACACTTCCCTCATTAGACCAGTCATTGAGTACAGTGCCCCATTTGGCATGTACCTCACTAGACACTTGCAACAACTGGAGAGGCAGCAAAAGCACCTCCCAAACAGAATCCTAGGCCTTAAACACTTGTCCTATATGGACAGACTCAAAAAACTAAAACTATTCTCTGTCTCATATCACTTACTTAGAGGCGATCTCTGCTTGAGTTACAAAGCCATGTCTGACCCAGCTCTGTTAGAAATGCTACATCTAAAGAAATCCCAATCACTCCCCACCACATGCTCCAGAGATCTCAACCTCATTACCACAATCAACAGAATGTGCTGGAGGGACAGGTTCATAACCCAGAGACTGCTCATGCTATGGAAACTAAGGTCAGGGTAATCATATGGGTTAGGCTTGTAAAGATTAGAGGGCCATTAGTCTAGTACACACCTATGAACCTATAAGTATGCCAGATCAAATCTGACACCAGTACAGATCCTGGATTGTACTGGTGCACATATGAATGCAACAACGCAAATTGCTCTTTGCCTACTCATCACATAGATACACTCAGATCTCAGGTTCTTCTGATTTTATCCCATCCGTCTCCTCCAGCCAAAGTAATTTTACTTATGTATTTTATTACACCTGGACATTTGTTAACAGGGTATGTCAGACTGAGCATGTGCCCTTTTCCAGCAGAGGCCTGGAGAGAAAAGCTGCATACAGAGCAACTGTAAAGCAGAAATAACACTAAGTACAGAAATTTTCAGATACATGACAGATACTAAGTACAGAACTAGCACTACATACATAACAATGTAAATAATACAGCAGAAATGTAAAACAGTCTACAAGAGAAGAAGTCAAGATATATGGGAAAAAAGATGTTCGTGCATGGCCACTACGTGTGTTAGGAGAGAAACTTCTGCAATGAAGTGCGGAAATGAACACACACACACACACACACACACACACACACACACACACACACACACGGTTTTCCAAATCAGTACATTTTCACAGTTCCTTATAGAAGTTTCACTTCTAACATGCGTAGTGGCCATGCACATATATATTTTCTTATCCATTTACTTTCTGCATTTCTAAGTTTGTGAGAGCAATAATTAAAAATATAAAACTAAATTGTCCCTATTTTTGGGCCTTTGTCACCCCATAAGGTATGGTTTTGTCCAGATTTCTGAAGATGAAAGGTATGGGTAGCACTTGTCACCCTAACTCAGTCAGCACCTCTGGGAGAGTTGACAAAACCATTTAATAACTTAGCTGTTAGCTTTGCAAAACATGACATCATTAGCCAGCCTTTACAGCAGTAATTTTATCTCAATGTTTCTTCAGCCGTTCTCACTGTGTAATGCACAAGACAGGTTAATACCATAATACCATGACCTACTGACAAGCCATTCATTACATTTGGCTACACCTAGCACATGTAAAGAGAGTGACAACATCCTCCATTCAATGGACTAGTGAACCTAACATAGCAAAGCAACAGATGTGGGACAAATACGAAAGGTCCTGTTCTTCTTCAGTAATAATGCCTGTGATCCACCCCAAAACCACATGGAGAAAAAAATATATATATATTACACATTCGAAGAAAATACTTATAACTGTGATTAAAGAAAGTAGTCTACACAAAAGAGGGTGTATCCCCTACTACATGTTACACCAATCACATAAGCGATGAACCTGTTAATCTCCCAAAACAGCTACCAAAACAAGCCGAGCTCCAGTTTCAAAGCAAGTGTATTCTATTTGCCATGAATCTTCCTGTTCATTCAGTTGTTAGTTTTAGTTTGTATTTTCACTGAAATACTCAAGCAGGACTTAGGTTGCAATCCAGTAGGGTTGGTGTCTTACTAGTAGTAATCAACAAGCATGCTATTCTGTTTTGTTTTTAATTTTATACTTTGCATGGTTTGTTTTAGTACTTAAAACTTTGGCCTTACAGTGTAGGTAGCTGCCCATTCACTTCTGTGGTGTGGGAATTGGTTTTTGATTGTTAGTTGTCGGGGGAGGGGGTTTACATGGCTGGCCTGATTTTGTTGGTTGTGTCCTGTAGAGGTAATGGGCAAGTGTTTGACAGTTTGCAGGAAAATAATTTTTAGCTTTTTTCTTTATTTAAGGTGACAATCATTAGTGTGTGTGTGTGTGTGTGTGTGTGTGTGTGTGTGTGTGTGTGTGTGTGTGTGTGTGTGTTTGAAAAGCTGAAGTAGAGTACGGAAGTCAAACTCAGACGTACAGGTGGTGTTAGACTTATGTACTTCCATTTTACTTTCGAGTTTCACTTATGGCTTAATGAGCCATAAGAAGTTTCACTTCAAAAAGCTTAATTATTCATGCTTTAGGTTAGGGTGTATGGCAGCAGTGAAAGTTCTACTTCCTTTAGCATGCGACTTTATACCTATCCTTCAGTGGATTCTGGCTGATCAGTAGTCTATTCTTTGACAACCCCTACCTCTTCCAATCAAGCTTTCAACAATATGCAAACACCACATTCAGTGGTGGATCCAGTCATATGACATTTACTTAGCTGTATCCTTTGTTTTACCACCCCCAAAGGCCACACTGGATATGGAAACCTCCTAACTGGTGAGCATTACTTGGGAAGAACGATCAAAGGCATGTGGTCCCCCTAACAGACCAATTCGCATATCAGCAAACTGGAGATGACAGCAGTCCTTGTAGCTTTGCATTAATTTCAAGATGATCTTCCTCTAGGGACTGTTGTGATTCAACTCAACATTAGGTCCATAGTCTGATACATCAACAAGCAAGGGGGAGCCCGCTCATACCCCCTCTGCTGAGAAGGTATGACAGTGTGGCAATAAGTGATCTCCTTCAACTAATTTCTACCTGCAATACACATTCAGGGCAATCCAACATACCAGGGGAGAAACTCAGCAGGTCCATTTTAATACATCATGAGTAGTCTCTCAGTCAGTGGTGTAGAAACTTTTCCATCATTCGGGCCATCCTTGCTGTGACCTCTTTTTTTCTCTCCACAACAACAAGGGCAACAGGTATTCTACCCTGACACCCCCCCCCCCAGGAGGAGTCAGTGATATATGCTGTATTTCACATTTGACCATCCAGTCTCCTTTATGCTTATCCCCCACTTCCTTTGTTCCCCAAATTTCTACAGAAAGCATTTATGTTGGACTTCCAAGATGGTTGCACATTGAGTAGCAGCTTAACTCCAGGTCTCCCAGTATGAAAACAGAAACTCAGCAGAAAAGGCCAGTAAACTTTTAATTTTGGGTAAATATCAGTAACCGATGAGTAAGTGTACTGCCTGGATGCCAGGAAAAAGGAAATACAGAGCATCTGCAAAAGAATCAGCTACAAAGACTGAAGATACAGTGACTGTGGAAAGTTCTGCAGCTGTTCCAGAAAAAGCAATAAAACCTCCAGACATGACTTCCAGCAACCTACAGGAACATACAAGAGAAATACACAAAGACCTGTAAAATAAATGAAGGACTGATGGAGTACATCAACACAAATAAAAGGCCTTAAAATGGAAGATGCTGTAAACAGATATTCAGATGAGGTGGTAAAGCTGCAAAAATGCAGAGTTTTAAATGAAGGTAGCGCTGGCTGAATAAGAGACTGCTTAGGAGGAGATTTTCAAAAAATAATAGAAGTGCAGGACAGAGCACGTAGGGAAAACCTGAGATTTTCAGCTGTAACAGAGAACTTGGAAGGAACATACTGCATTCATTTTATAAAAGCACAAATAAGCACCTGGACTGGTATTCCACAGCATGCATTTTTAGATGAAAGGGCACATCATGTGTATGCTGCAAACCTGACTATGAGAAAGCAACCTAGACCTTTTATAGCAGAGATGCAGTCCTACCAGCATAAGGTGCTTATTCTGACAAACCTGTGCCAGAAGGTCAACATACTAAAAGTGGGAGACAACAGAGTGTTTGTTGGTAATGATTGCTCATTTTACACCAGGCAGAAAAGGAGTAAACTCATGCCAATATTCATGGAATGTCGAAATGCAGGTGTGAGACTTAAAGTGCTATACCAAGCTGTCTTCAAGCTATTCTTTCGTCGAGGGACAAAATCATTTCTAGATGAAATGCATGATAAGGATGAAATAACAAAAGTTTGTCCAACAATAAGTAGTTGTGAAACAGAGGGCAATTCTGCTTCTAGTTCTGGTAATAAATACCACAGAGAGACTGTATCTGTGCAACAATTTCCACTGTTTCAATGGAAAATATTGGAGAGAAGACTGGAGCACAAGAGCTGAGTAGAAGAATTGAGAGCACCTTGGAAATGAACAGTAATAAAGCCGTGTGCACCGTATAGGCACAGATAAAGCTTGAAATGAAAAAAGCTCACATAGTGAACAGTCACCAACAACCCTCTAATTTCTATACACTGTAGACTGTTAGTTCATCAATGAATGGAATAAAAATGCAGACTGTAGATACGGCCGGCCTTAGGCATAGGCGAACTAGGCGACTGCCTAGGGCACCGTACAGGCCGGCCTCGCAAAGGGCGCAATTTGTGTTTATCTATTTATTTTAATTAATTTACTTTTCTTAATAAGAAAAGTAAATTAATTAAAATAAATAAACCATAGGGCGTCAGAATCGTAGGATGAGGAGGGGGGAAGCGAGCGCCCCTCCCACTTTTACAGCTGCAGGTTGGCCAGGACTGGATAAGAATTAACAAAGAAAAAAAAAACCTTCACTCCGTAGTAGTGGAGTCCTCTCCTTTAAGTAGGAACATGCATGCATGCATCACATCCACGCACACCAAAAGATATTCTAAAGTTGCACGCGGAAATTAAGCTAGCACTTTAAGAAAAGGGTTCACTCCATGTGTACGCATGTGCACGTTTATGAATTAGGCTGTCAATATCAGTTTCAAAACCCCCTTAAAAGTAAGTATCCATTAACATTATATATGTTAGAATAGTACAATATGTTGTACAAGATTCCAGTAAGTTTGGAGAAATTAAGGTAGACTGAACTGCCAAAATATTTTGCAGATGGTGAGAGATGTTAATACAGCTCGAATAAGCTATACTGTATTAGGAAATTCGAACAAAACTGATTCTCATTGGAATTTACGGTCTGTGTTAAAATATGACATACACTAGGTTGTTCTAGTTTATCATGCCGTAACAGAGACAGTGAGACAGAGAGAGAGAGAGAGAGAGAGAAAGGATGCTTTTCACAGAGACATGACAATATAACATAATGCAAGAACTTGTTGCTGCTGTCAAATGTACTGCTCCACTGAGCTGCTGAACGATGACTGAAAGAACCCTGCCAGCGTGAATAACCACAGTGATTAAATAGCAACAGCAGGCAAACAGGTGCTTTTGTTTTTTTTTTTTCCTGTCCTTCCGGAGGGTTATCAAGAGTTTGAGGCACTATTTTAAAACAATAAAAAATAAGGGAAACTTATACTTCTGCAGTCATATTTGCACTGAATACAATAAAGTGCACACTGACTAAATTATTCCCACCGAGTCATATAATCCTGGTAAAATCTGTTTGTTTTAGGGTCGCTGTCTCTCTGTGACAAAGAGATGCAGTAACTACTATAGTCTGTGTACTTCTTTATATGCTACCATCTGCAGAGTGTACAGAGAGATACTATAAAATGAAGTTATGGGAGCTTATGATTAAATAAATGTTCCAATAGCACTGGCATTTTATGTATATATTTAGATGTTACTATACCTTTAGAGAAGTATTTTATTGGGCTCAGACTATGTCTAATAATTCTTACTTCACTAGCATGTCTTCTTTCTGAAGTATACCAATTATGTCAAGAATAAAACGACACAGGATATGGAGTTCCCATTTTTGCTTTCCTTTTTTGTCTGTATTTATTAAAATGGTAGTATATCAAGGTACTGAAGCTGTGGATGCTTTGGGATTAATTAGAGAGGTCTTTCCTACAGCCACAACACTCTTTCCTCACTGAAATTGTTGGCAGCAATTATCAAGATATGGGATTAAGGCAACCAGTGGGAAAATGTAGTTCTAAGGCATACTCAATCTAAGGGAAGCGGAAGAAACATGGGTAGAAACCTAACCTTAAGAAAACATTTTATGTTGGTTGCTCAAGGACTCTCTTGAGCTGCAACTCTGGTACTAGGTAAACAATAGTTACTCACATACAAGAGATCTTTGTAAAGGGTGCAACACAATGGCACCAATGTTCAAAGTACTGCAGTCAGCATACTGCAGTGAGGCTTAATTTATCCCACACAAATACTAAGCAGTAATGAGACCTAGAATAATTACTGTATTGAACAGTGTGTTTGAGCCACACCTTCAAGCAGCAAAGGGGGAAGTTCTAAGTTAATTGTATTTATTTATTTTATTTTACATTTTCAACCAGGTAGTGTCTGGCTGGGCAAGTAGCCAATTTTCAGTGGAGACTCGAGGAAAAAAGCTCCATAACAGTAGCACAAAAAGATAATTTTACAAAGATTTACAAAGAATATACAAAAGGTTAACAGTTGCCTACAATCACAATTTACAAAAAGAGAATGTAAACAGAAAACATTACATTTCCTAAGCCTTACTGCAGACCTTAATACTTGCAGCTTACAAATAAGACAGGTGATACATATTTAAAATGAATGGATTTGAATGCTAAATATATCTAAATAGGTCAGAAAGAGTAACATCACTGAGTGATTGTGCTGTGGCACTAGCATTGAATATTGTGTTCTCATGTTTGTGTAACTAGATTTTTAGGGGTTCGTATCTCAAAGTAGTCGATTTGAGTGAGTGTATGATCAATCTGTTTGTCCTGGGCATTAATTCATAATTCCACATTCTATAAATGTATTGTTTTACCTAGGCATGCTTATGCTCATTCCATTTGAATTGGTTTGTCTGTGGTTAGTAATAAATCCATGAACTCAGCAATATACTCAGCATTCCATGCCTCTTTCATCTTGTGGTATCCTACTTTGTACAGTGAAAACTAGCACCTTACCCTTAAACCCAACCACCCCCCAGACCCACATTTGTAGTAGTCATGCTATTGGAATAATCATGTGCACATTGTATTTCTTTTTCAGGCTTTTAAGTCTAAGTTATATTAACCTGGTCATATCTGTCTCACAGATTTTTGTAGTAACTTGTGAGCCTTGATTTTATTTATTTTAATTATGCTACTAGCATTAACATGGAGAACCTTTATTATCCTTGGGTGATGTAGGTAGTTCCTTATTACTTTTCATAAGTAACACGGGTGTTGTTGCTGGTGGGGGATTTTATTGTTCTTTGTTTATGATTATTGATTATGTACCTTATTTCTGCTGTTTTTATATATAGCCCTCAAATTAAATGGGTGGGATGATTTAAATGTTTATTTATTTATTATCTCAGGATTAGCCCAGCGTTTGCATGGTTATTGGTTATGAATCTAGTTTCTACTTCTGTTTTACATAGTTGTTATATTTAAGAATATTTTTTGTTATTTATGTATATATGGCCTGCTGCAGGCACTCACTTGCTAGTAGCCCACAAAATACTTCCTTGCTGCCACTTGTTTGAAAACACAACTGCTCAACCTCCCACTTGCCCAATATCCTGTTTCTGCATAGCCCTCCCAACACATAGCCCTATAAAGCTGAATAGCCCTATCAGAACCACAACTCTAACCCCAGAATCTCCCAACCAGAGTCCTTGCTTCCTTACCCTAAAACTCTCTTTGTGTTCCCCAATTCATAAAGTCCCTTCCTGACTGTAAAATCCCTTTTTCACTCCTTTCCCATGGCTACTACACTACCTTGCTTGAACTCAAATAATCCACTTGTGTAAAGGGTGGCAGCTGCTTGTCCAGCCTCGTATTTGAATTTGAGAGCAAGTGGCAGGCTACACCAGATACAAAGACACTCAGGTCCTTGGGTCTGAGATTGTGTTTTTGAGCACTTTGGACCTGAATGCTTGTAGTAGACCCATGTATGTGTTCTACTTTGAAAATTTATATTAGTCTCCAACTCAGATGACCATGAGGGCTGTGCAAGCAGTATGCAATAAAGTATTTCATTGAAGGTAGGCAGCCAAGGACCTTAGAGATAGGCTGCACTGGTCCCTGGATACGTGTCACTGGTACACTATAGTATGATAAGGGTGATTTGTATCATAAAGAAGAGACCACTAAAGTTGGTTGGCAGAAGTTAATAATATGTTCTACATAAAAGTAAAATATAAACTTACTAATGACTTTGATTTTTTGATGAGGCTGGCAGGTAAGAGAGTAACTTATGGATGGCCAAAGACTGAACTCAAAAGCATCATAGGTTCATAGGTTCATAGGTTCATACTAGGCTATCTGCCCTAGGGCATTTATAAGCCTAGCCAGAATGTGTTTGGCTTTCGCCACCCATTTTAAATTTATTTTGCTATGCCCTTTTTCAAGGTTAGTATACTGTGCCTCTGTCTAACAGTGACACAGAAGTGATACCCGGGGTAAATCTACGATCTCCCATCCACTCATCAAGATTCCTCTTGAAGAGAGTCAATGAGGGACTCTGCCTAACCTGGACTGGGATTTTATTCCAGAGTGAAGGGAGCCTCTGGGTTATGAATCTGTCCCTCCAGCATGTCCTATTTATTTCAGTGCTGAGGTTCAAGTCTCTCGAGCGCGTAGCTCAATGGGATTTGGATTTTCTAAGGTGCAGCATGTCCATTAATTCTGGGTTGGACATGGCTTTATATGTCAGGCACAGATCGCCTCTGAACAGGCGGTATGCCACTGAGTAGAGCTGGAGTTTCTTTAACCGGGCAGCATATGGCATCTGTTTGAGCCCTTTGATCCTCGTGGTGAGGTACTTTTGGGGTCTTTCCAGTTGCTGCAGGTGTCTGGTAAGGTACATCCCAAAAGGGGCATTGTACTCAATTATGGGCCTGATGAGGGATGAGTAAAGAGGCACGATGACCTCCCCTGATCTAGATGTGAATCCCTTCATGATTAGGTGGGCTATATAAAATGTTTTTCTAACCACATTGGCCACGTGGTTGTCAAATGAGAGATTGCTATCAATTTGGGTCCCCAGGTCCCTAATTACTTCTTCTGTACTTAATGGATTACCACCTATGTGGTAATTTGTGGGCACTTTGTTTCTGCCAAAGGGGATGACTATACACTTTTTGGCATTTAGCTTGAGGCCATGGCTCTGGCACAAGTTGTCTGTTTCTATGAGGCCCTTTTGGAGGATGCTTGTGTCGGCTGGAGAGTCGATTATGGCGCCCAGTTTGCAGTCATCTGCGAACTTGGTCAGCCACAGTCCTTCCATGTTGGCCTGTACCTCCAAGAAATATATACCGAACAAGAGAGGTCCCAGGACTGAGCCTTGTGGGACACCACTTGTAACTGGTTTGGAGTCTGACATGGCTCCAGCAATTCTAACCATGTGGGTTCTGTCCTTGAGCCAGTTTGCAATCCATCTAGTAACATAGGGGTTTATATTTAAGCTGGTGAGCTTATCTATAATGCCCGAGTGGGGTATTGTATCGAAGGCTTTTGCGAGGTCCAGGTAGGCTGTGTGGACCACCTTCCCCTCGTCAATGGCCTTGGTGACTGTTTCAAAGAAATCAACCAGGTTTAAGAGGCAGGATCTGCCCTTACCAAAGCTGAACTGGGTAGGATCCAGTGTCTGTAGGTCCCCAATATCTTTATTTATGAGGTCCATGATGATCCTTTCCATAGCTTTGCAGACCAGGCTAGTCAGGCTTATGGGGCGATAGTTCCCAGGATCCGTTGAGGCACCACCTTTATGGAGAGGGACCACTGTTGCTGTATGCCACTCTTTGGGCACATATCCTGTAGTAAGGCTGAGATTGAACATTAGTTTTATGTTTGGGTTTAGCTCTTCTTGGAGTTCATGTAGGATGCAGCCCGGGACACTGTCTGGTCCCATTGATGCTGTGTTTTTTGCTTTGGAGAGGGCGGCTCTTACCTGAGCATCTGAGATGTCAGGGGGGCAGCACTCTGCTGGGATAGATATTTGCCCTTTTGGTGGGGAGGGGGGGTGAGAAGTTTGCGCTGAACCTGTCAGCTAGGATGTTGGCAATGTCTGTGGGTTCGGTGTATTTTTTGTCATTTTGGACTAATTCTGAGCATATCTGGGAATTCCCACCCAGGTTCCTAACATAACTAAAGAAAGCCTTGTGATTATCCTTGGTGTCCTGTGCAATTTTTCTCTCGAGGCTGGCCTTAGACAATTTTATGAGTGCCCGTAGTTTTTTGCTAATACTGATCAGTGATGCCTTCCCTTTTGGGATTTTGCTCTATCATTTAGTAGCTTCCTCCTTCTATTGTATAGTTTGTTTATGGCTGGGGTCCACCAGACCGGACGTCTGCCTTTGGAGGATTGGGTCTTGGTTTTATTTGGGATCACATGATCCATGCATTCCTGAAGGTGTTCATAGAATGCGTTTATAAAGGATTCTGCGGTCTGGGCTGTATTTTCCACAGGCCCGGGGGCTTTGAAGGATTCCACCTCGGTTTTGAGGAGTGTGAAATTTGGTTTAGAGAAGTTTTTCACTGTGGTTTTCTGGGCAGGGGGTGGGGTTGGGATGTGAATATCCAGTGAGATTAGTTTATTGTCTGATCTTACCAGTGAGGGATACACTTCTGGTCTGGAGCATTGAGTCCCCATGTTGGTGATGATCAGGTCCAGTATGTTTTCCCTTCTTGTGGGAGTGGTAACAAGTTGTTCCATAGCATTTGAGTTTATAAATTCTAGGAACCTTTGGGTTAGGGTGTTGGATCTAGAGTAATGCTCCCAGTCTATGTTTGGGTAGTTGAAGTCGCCCAATATAATGGTGTTTGGAGAGACCTTCATATTTTCCAGTGTTCTCAGGAAGGCCGAGTATGGTTCCTGGGTTTGGGAGGGTGGTTTGTAGCAGGCTATAAACTGGAAGGCAGTTTTACCCACTGTTAGTTGCACATGGATAGTCTCTGATGCTTCGTGCTTTGCCACCAACCTGGAGGTGTGGGTATCTTTGATGAATATCGATACTCCCCCTCCTTTTGTGGTTTGGTCCAAGTTTTGGGGCCGAAAAGCATGGTATGAGGTATAACCTGGTAGTGCTGGGGTGCTCTCGGGAGCCCTGAACCAGGTTTCTGTTACTGCACAGATATCGATGTTCTCCATGCTAAGGAGAGTTTCGAGTGCGTGCATCTTGAGGTTTAGACTTCTGGCATTGAGTAGCATTACTCTTAGTTTCTTATCCCTTGTGATACCTATGGAGGTGGGGTTGTCTTTTGAGCCTTGCCTAAAAAAGGCACTATGGGGGTAGCAAGAGCCTTTGCCAATATCCGAAAGCACAGGGGTGACAGGTGCAAGCCATCCCTAGCGAAGCATCGTGGCTTGTCGAGCATATCATCCCAAGCTGACAGGCATTGGATCCCCTTTGAATGACACCAGTACTTAAACCAATTGTTGAAATTGATCATCTTGTCTTCATATTGTGGCATCATTCTTGGTGAGGGTAAGATGCTACTCAAGGTCAGGGTCATACCGGCCTGGGCTACATGCTCAGAGAGCTCCTCTATGTCTCTTTTCATGTAGTCCAGGGAGGTACATCTCAGGTCATTCACACCAGCATGGACAATGACTGAGTCATATTTGTACTTGCCTTGGAGTGACCTGAGTGCTTGTGTTATGTGGCGGATCCTAGCACCCGACAGGCTGCTCACCATGACCCTCTCCTTGTTCAGCCTGGTGAGCAGGACGTCAGTGTGCCTGATGATAGAGTCACCTATTACAAGTGTATCAGGTGTGTTGTTTAGTCTTAAGGGCTGTGACTGTTCGGCACACTGGCTTTGTGAGATATGTGTTGCACATGTTTTGTTTTGGGGTAGCAGTTGCTTGGGTGTCTGCTTTGGAGGTCTCTGCTGCTTAGGCAGATCTTTACTTAGACCCTCCGAGTATGTTTTTGAGTGATTATGTGTTTGGTTTGCTGTCATGATAGGTCTATGTGAGACTGGAATTGTAGTGAGTGTGGTTTCCTTCTCCTCCTGACTGGTTATGCCAGTACTGAGTTGAGAGAGCTTAGCCTTCAGTTTGGCTATATGGTTGCATCTTACACATGTGTTGGAATTTGTTGGGAGGAGGAGAGTGTTGTCTGATTTGCCTGAAGTTTAACCTGCCGAGGATCTGAAATATATGACTTTCAGACTTCATATCCTTCAGAAATGCAAGTTAACACAAATCCTGTTGTTCTAGCAACTTTAAGTTAAAAAAGTGTAATATTTAAAATCTATCCCTATTTTTATGGTCATTGCATCCACATCATGTCCAGAGTTCTTGCAGTAAGGTTGAAAGGTATGCATGCCTCTCAACTATCCAGATTTGTACCTCATATTTTTGGCCTATTCCTCATAAAATTTGTGGTTTTCTGGCAAATCACTGAAGATTTAAATAACTAAATGTCATACATTTGAGTTGTAGCCTTCATTTCCTTCAGAAAATGGATGGTGGGTTGTAATGACAGATGTCTGAGGAGCCTTTTATGGTTCAATATTCTGAAATGGGTAGTTTTATCATTATTGGTTCATACATTTTGTTTCATTGCTTACTGGAAAAATGTTCAAAAACTACAAATTTATAACATACTCTAACAAGTGTAAATGTTTCTATGCGCAACTAGCTGTTTTTTGTTTATCAAATGGCACATTGTGTTGTAAAATCTGAAAGCAGTGTTAGCATAATTGCCTTTGGTGCAGAAGGCTGTGGATTCTACTCCCACACCGTGTAGATGGAGTGCTGGTATTGCAGTGTCCATATGATTATTGATTATTTGGTGCATTATAAGGGGTGCTAGGGGTTCTACACTCCTGAGTATGTCCTTTGTATGAGATGCCTAGTGATTATGAACTTGTTGGTCATTTACTATTGCAATATTACCAACTTACCAATTTTTAATGCAATATAGGCAATTAATTTTTCAGGGAAAGCAGGCACTGAATTTGTAGATAAAACATTGATATGTGAAGTTGTTTTGTTGGTAGCAACCTCTTCATTAGGTACGGATTTCTTTAGTGTGGAATTCAGATGATTTTACATTTGCAGAGCTTGTGAGTATGGAGTAATATTGGTGGATTATAATGACAGAAGTCTTGAGTGGCCTTTTATGGTTGAAAATTTCTGAAATGGGTAGTTATTGGTTCATACATTTTATTTCACTGCCTATAAAAATAATGTTTAAAACTACAAATTTAAAACACTTTCTAACAAGTGGTGCTATATTATACAAGGGATATAATTCAATGCAATCAAGAAGGTGAATCAAAGAACAAATACACATATGCATGGCCCTAAAAAATGCGTGCAAGGAGTCTGTTTTGAAAACAGCCCAAAGGTAAACTTAATTCTACATTGGCCAGATGCATTTTCTATGAATGCGGGTTTTCATGCCGTTTCAATGAATATGAATTTTTCCATTTCAATGAATGTGAGTTTCAAGGGCAGAGAAGTTTACTGCTTATGCTAAGTCTGTTTTCATTGTGAGAATGTATTGTTTAGCAAATGGCTACCTGTGTTTGTGCTATTTTATTTAAATATCTGTAATGACTGTAGAAGCTAATAAGAGAATAGTATGCATGGTAACTGGTGAGAAATAACCAAATAATGGAACACTGGAATGGCTGAGGAGGAGGGTGCTGCTGGGGGGGGGGAGTGGTTTGCTGCAGGAGCAGCTGCTCTGGGTGGGGGGGCAGTCTATTACCCTGCCTAGGGCTCTATTTGACCATGATCTGGCTCTGGTATTTAAAGTAGAAAATATTATGCAGAAGTAGTTATAGATAAAGATACCTTGGAATGTAGCTATTCTTCCTATGCATTTAAATAATGTGAGGAAATGACAAGATTGGCTTTCTTGGGGAGTGACCCTGTGGGTGTGGCTCAAATAGGGGTGTTTCATGACTGTGGTGTGGGTGAGGCTTAAGGGGCGCCTGAGCACTACTTCGCCTAGGGCGCCATTTCGGCTAAGGCTGGCCCTGACTGTAGATATCACATAAAAACAGAGAATTTATAAATTCCAAACAGGACAAAAATGCAAATTATATAAAAAAGGTCAAGCGCCATCATCCATTCAACCATGGACTTCCACAGAACCATTTTACTTGCATATAAAACCCATTTTTTATTTAAAAATCAGACAGTCATGTGATTGTTCAATGGATACCACATTTGAAATGTTTGGAATTGTGCCCTCATATATGCCAACCTGGTTATATACCAATGAGAAAATAAGTATATTGTAAAATCTGATTTTAAGAGAGAGAATGGAATGCCTACCTTTGTTTCTGGATGATATGTTTATCCTTTAGAAGGGTAGAGGACAATAAAGGGAAGAAGTTATTACCTACATCAATATTAATCTTTTTGTAAGATTTAAACAGAGTCCCACTGACAATCAGATTGACTATCTAGATGTGACAGTCTACAGAGTTCATTAAAAGTGGTGTTTTGGGTCAAGGCTGTACAGAAAACCTACATTTCCTAATAAATATTTGGAGTTCAACATCCGTCACCCTGGAGACACAAAAATGAACATGTTCAAAGGTCAGTTACTGAGAGCATCCATAATGAGTTCCAGATGCAACTAAATAAATTAATTGATGTTTTCTGAGAAAGTGGATATTACTGAATGGATGGGGCACTAAATAAAATCTACTACTAGGTAATGATACAGGAGTAGTGCCCTGAGACACCAGGACAAAACACAATCAGGAAAGGGTTTACACCAAATCTATGGTGTTATAATTGGATAGCTACACCAAAGAAAAAAGGATATATTTATTAGAAACCCAAACATATTTAGGGATAATGATGATATCTTTACAGCCATTGGTGAAACTCTAAGATTTGTCTATAAGAGTGGGAAGAAGTTACCCCAAGATAAAAACAATGTATAGTAAAAATAAGTTATGTACCTACCATAATGTGCCATGTTAGTTGTCTTCATCTCGCCTTCCTTCTTGCTGTTTGGGGTTCGGAGCCGATCCTCGGCTCTGACTCAGCCATCTTCTATAGCTCGAGAGCTGTTTACTGGCTCGAGGCTACCCCTTATCCCAGAATGCCCAGCATCAGCTACCCAGATCTCGTTTGTCATAGCACACACTAGACATTAGTAGAGTAACCAGTTACTAAAACTGGTTGTCCAATGCACCTAAACAAGGAAAGAGTTATAGATTTACCTGGCATGTGAAGTAATAAAAGATGCTCAGCCAGTGAAAACAAAAGGGAACTCCTCACAATCCTCTAGGAAGGGGGAAGGAGGGAGGGACGCAAGAAGGAAGGCGAGATGAAAACAATTAACGTGGAACATTATGGTAGGTACATAACTTCTTTATGTTAAGTTCTCTATCTCGCCTTCATTCTTGCTGTTTGGGACAGTGTCCCTAGCACCTAAAATCCTGGGTGGCTTATTGGAACAAACTCTTCAGAACAGTAGAACCAAAAGAAGCTCTGCTCCGGGACACCATATCTACCTTGTAATGAGAGATAAAAGTGTGGGGGTTTGCCCAAGTGGCAGCTGCACAGATTGAATCTGTGGGCAACCTAGACTGAAATGATACAGAGGTGGCTAATGCTCTACTGGAATGACCTTTTGGTTTAGCTGGTAGCTCTTTATTTCGTAATTGATAAATAAAGGCAATAGTATCGGATAACCATCTGGATAAGATCACTTTAGAAACTGGAAGACCTTGTTTGTTGAAGGCATAAGAAAGAAATAATTGGTCTGACTTTCTTAGTTCCTTAGTTCTATGGAGGTGAAAATGCAATTGTCTGTGTACATCCAATTGGTGGAGCTTGTATTCTGCCTTAGACTTTAGGAATAAAGGATGGATTGGTACTCAGAGAAACTCTGTCCTTGTGAAACACCAGGTACGGAGGACGGACACATAATGCTTGAAGTTCTGAGACACATCTAGCTGAAGTGATAGCAACTAGAAAAAGTGTCTTCCCAAGAAAGAAATTTTAAAGGACACGATGCTGCCGGTTCAAAGGGAGGCAAAATTAAGGAGGCTAAAACTAAAATGAGATCCCAAGGAGGGGGAGGATCTCTAACTGGGGGCTAAGAAGAGATGTTCCTTTCATAAAGGCTTTGCAGAGCTTATGAGACATTATGCTAGAATTAAACATACCGATAAGAAAATTAGAAATGGCAGCTAGTTGTACTCTAATGGTAGAGGAAGCCGCACCAGACTGAAAAAGCTGTGTTAGAAATTCAAGAATTTCATGGATTGGGGCTGAGAAAGGATCCAAATTTCTAGATTCTGCCCAGTAAGAAAACTGTTTCCATTTACTAGCATATGTTTTCCTCATAGTAGACTTATGTGAGGAAACAATAATATCACGGACCGCTGGGGAAATATTGGAAAGCCTGGCTAAGGTTGGAAGTGGAGTAACCAAGCTGTGAGCTGGAGAGTTTGACGGGATTGGTGCAACCCGCCTAATTGGTGAATCAGCAGATCTGGAACCAGGTCCAGAATCCAGGGTTGATCCAAAAGGTGAAGGTGTAGGAATGGGAACCATATTTGTCAAGGCCAATATGGGGCAATGAGGATCATTTTGCAAACCAAAGATTTTGCTTTCTGTATGAGTCTTGGAATTAGGGGAAAAGCGTAAAGAAGTCCCTGTGGCCAATTGTGGACTAGAGCATCTCTGGGTATATGACTTGGAACAGGAAGTAGCTGCTGTATTTGTTGTTGAGAGGAGTGGCAAACAGGTCACAACAAGGCTGTCCCCATTTGTGGAAGATAAGATCCGCAACTTCCTGTTTCAGAGACCGCTCATGAGGCATGAGGATAGCTCTGCTGAGCCTGTCCGCTATAACGTTGGATTTCCCAGGGATGTGCATTGCTATCAGAAAACGTTGGGAGGAAATCGCCCATTGCCACAGTCTGAGTGCTTCTCGACATAGGGGGTAAGACCTGGTCCCACCCTGTTTGCTGATGTACCACACCACTGACAAGTTGTCTGTTTGGATTGCAATGGTACCAGAAGGAAGAGAGTCTTGAAGGGCTTGCAACGCTAGGAGAACCGCTCTCATTTCTAGGACATTGATATGCAGATGGTACTCGTGAGGTTGCCAAGTGCCTTGGACTGTCCTGCCTAGATAATGCCCCCCCCCCCCACCCTATCAGGGAGGCATCTGTGGTCACTGTGGCTACCGGGGGCTGTATGAAGGGTCTGCCCTGAATTACTAGTGGGGAGACCATCCACCAAGAAAGGTGCCTTTTGCATGTTTCTGTGATCAGAATCATGTGAGACATGGGTAGTTCCTGGAAAGACCACTGCGTAAAAAGAAGCCACTGAAGGATTCTCATGTGGAAATGAGCTAATGGGACAAGAAGAATTGCAGCTGCCATGGAGCTTAGGGCTTGGAGGACATGTCTGACTTGAACCCTTTTGCTCTGCATTAGAATTAACACTTGTTGACGAATAGTGGAAACTCTTTCCTGTGGTAATCTTGCAGACATTTCTTTTGTGTTTAATTCTGCTCCTATGTATGTGATAGACTGACAGGGCAACAAGGCAGATTTTTCAAAATTTACTTTAATGCCTAGTTGAGTGCATGATGTGATTGTATAATCCCATGCCTCTAAGAGTTGACGCCTGGTGGTAGCAGTCAGGAGCCAGTCGTCTAGATAGGGAAACACCTGGAATCCTTGACGCCTCAGGTGAGCCGTGACTACTGTCATACACTTGGTGAATACCCTGGGGGCTGAGGTGAGACCAAAGGGCAGAGCTCTGAACTGGTAATGACTGGCCCCTACCCAGAAGCGAAGAAATCTCCTGGAGCATCTGTCCATCTTGATATGGTAGTGCGCGTCCTGAAGATCTATGGAGCACATCCAATTGTCCTGACCCAGAAAAGGGAAAATGGATTGCAGTGTCACCATCCAGAACTTTTCTTTTTGTATAGATTTGTTCAATCTGCTGAGATCCAGTATTGGTCTCCAGTCCCCTGTCTTTTTTGGTAATAAAAAAAATCTTGAGTAAGTTCCGGATCCTAGTTGGTCTGTGGGGACTTCTTGAATGGCTTTTTTTTCTAGCAGTCTTGAAACTTCTGTGACTGCTTGATCCCTTAGATTGGGTGGGACATCTGGGATGGGCTTTTTTGATTCTATGGGGGATTGAAGGAAGGGAATTTTGTAACCTCCGGATATGATGGATAGTACCCATCTGTCTCTTGTTATATTTTGCCAGGCTTTTGGGTACAGTGAAAGTCTTCCCCCGACTGCCTCCAGAGGTGAGCAGTCGAGCAACCCTTCAGGGATGCTGGAAGGGTTTGGCAGTGAAAGTTTCTCTGTCACCCTGGTTTTGCGGTCCCCCTCTGCCACGAGGGCGACGTCTGTTATTGTTGTTTCTCCCTCTGCCTCTGGGGGAAAAATCACCACGTGTGTCAGGCAAGGGTCCCTGGGATTTTTGGAACCACATCTTCCCACTCTTCTGACCCTTGGGATAAGGTCTGGAAGGAGTAGAAAAACAGACTCCCATGGCAGAGAGAGTCTTGCCTTCCTGTTCACACCTGGTCAAAGTGTCTTTCACCTAAGATCCAAAGAGAAAAGAGCCATCAAAGGGAGTATTGGTGAAGGACACTCAAAAGGGTTCCGAAAACTGACACAGCCGCATCCAAGCATGTCTGCTGAGAGCCACACCTGTACCTGTGGCCTTGCTCACTTCATCAGCTGCATAGGAAATCAGCCTCATGGAGGAGTTAAATATGGAATTAAGAGTTGCAAGCTGAGAAGCTACTTTGGCTGGTGCTCCCTCAGCTGTAAGATCTTGAAGGGTATCTCCAAGCTCTTTCAGGAGATCTCTTTGAAGACGTGAAAAATGGCATAGATAATTCAGTGACTCATAGAAAAGGTCGCTGAAGCAAACATTTGCTTCCCATATCTGTCCATCATCCGAGACTCTTTGTTTGGAGGATGAACAGAAGAAGAGGTCTCTGCTAACTCTTTCTTAGTGGCTGCTGCTACCACCATGGCATCAACAGGCACACCTTTTGAGAGGAATTGCTTGTCCTGGGGGGCTGTAATGAATTTATTTGATCTCCTCAGAGTAGGTTCCACAGAATCTGGAGCTGACCAAGTCTTGCGAGCCACTACAGACATGAGTGGATTGAAAGGAGGAGATACCCAGGAGGTGGAAGGTTGGAAACCGAATGCGTCCAGGTATACAGACTCATCCTCGGTAGGGGTTAGGGAAGTCCAGTCCCTCCTCTGCCTAAGCATTTCAAGGATGTCGAAAAGGAAACATCTTCAGAGGGAGACCTTGGGGACCCTTCCGATTCATCTATGTCTGTATCTGAAGTGACAGACTCAGAGGAGTGTATGTGCTTCCTCTTGCACTTCTTCTTCTGGGGAGGCTCCTCTGAGTGATCAGGGGAGGCTTCAGAAGAAGAGGGATAACCCAATGGTGTGCCCTGGGGCATAGGTTCCCTACCCTTGGGGTCTGGAGGAGGCATAGAGGTTGGCACAGACAACACAGGGGGAGGAGCCGATGGAGCTGGTAGTAGAGCTGTCTCGGGGGACAGAACACTCCACATGACCTCGAAGGCATCCCGACCTCTAGGCAGAGAAAGCTCCAGCTCTGAAGAAACAGGAGTCTTTCTCCATGTTGAGGGTGACAGCTCCGAGGCCGATGTTGGAGCCAAGCTCACCTGCACCGAAGCTCAGAGGGGGAGAACGGGGTCAGACAAGGGTCTGATGCCACTCCCCCCTTGGAGCCAACGAGAGAGCCTTGGTGCCTAGATCGCTCGATAGAAGGTACAATCGAAGTAATTGGAGCTGACATCAGAACCGAAGGAGAAATGATGATCAGAGCCAATGGTTCTACTGCCTGCGGGTCCATTGTCCCTGGCTCCGAGCTAAAAGTAGTCAGAGGAGGAATAGAAATAGAGGCAGTTGGAGCCGATACCTGTTGAGGTGGGCTGGACAGAATTTTTGCCAGTGCCTGTGACTTAAGCAACCTACTTACTACTCTCTCCACATCAAGATCCGATAATCTAGAGGATCGAGAGGAGTGGGAAGAATGATGGCTACGTTCACTCTGTAATAAAGGTGACTGTGGTGCCGAGTGGATGGACTCCAAGGATGGTGAACTCAGTCTCTTATGGCTCCGAGACAGCTCCGAAATAACAGATGGAGCCGACGGAGGAGTTGTCTTGTTGGTGCCAGCTGGTACCGACATACTTGGTTGGTCAGGTAAAGGAGTTGGCTCTGAAGGTGGAGCCGACGGCTTGACAGCCTTAGGGGATTTCGCTGACTGAGAACTTTTGGCCGGAGAATCCTGAGGCTTCAATAATCCCCGAAGGATTAATTTGTTTTTGCGCTCCTGCAGGACCCTTGGACTAAAAGCACGAAATATAGTACAGGAGTCCTGCAGGTGAACAGCACCCAAACAATAAACACAACTAGTGTGCCCATCTGTCAGAGACATTTTTTGACAGCATGAGTCACACTTTTTGAAGCCAGATACCTTAGTATCTTTAGACATTATAGTAACAACAACACACAACAAATAATGAAACTATACTTTAAAAAAACAAGAACAAATAGAGTTTTTTTTTTACAGTTAAAAAATAGAAGGAAAGCCTCTAACTTAAACGGCTATCCTGTGGGGAGGGGGGAGGGAGAAATCGCTAATTTAAATGAGTTCAAGGGAACAGAAGGCCTAAGAGTTATGGAGTGACGGCCAACAAAGCTAAAATACACAGAAATGCGAAAAAGGGATAAAGGAATATTATCTATATACTAAAAGACAATTACTTGACAAACTTTCAAGAAAAAAAGTAACAATATATAATATCAAAAAGATTATACAAGCCTGAGCCAGTAAGGAAGCAACCTCGCAGCTGAAGCGGCAAATGAGATCTGGGTAGCTGATGCTGGGCATTCTGGGATAAGGGGTAGCCTCGAGACAGTAAACAGCTCTCGAGCTATAGAAGATGGCCGAGGATCGGCTCTGAACCCCAGACAGCAAGAACAAAGAAGAGATAGACAACTTAACATCAAGGGCACCAAACATTATAGTGCATGCAACCAATGTAGATACATTTCAGAAGAACAGAAAATCAGTACAGGTAACCCGCTAGAGTAGTACATTTTGGAGATGAAAATTGTAACACTAGAGGAATAGTGTATATAGCAATTTTCTCAAGCTGTAAATATTTCTGCAATGGAAAGACAGAAAGGTAGTTTTGTGAGCATATTTACGAACATTTACACACAACTGTCAAAGCAACACAAGCAGTGCCCTTTATGGACACAGCGAGATGTGACCCACATTTACAAAGTGTAAGTTTTGTATTTTAGAAACAATACCTAAGAGCATCAGAGAGGGCAGTTAGGAAACACAGGTAGAGTAAAGGGAGCTCATTTGGCAGCTCAGGATGAATGCCATGTCAATTCTTGGTTTAAATTATCAGACCTCATTGACACCAATACTGAAACTGTTGTCAGCTGAAGTATAAATGAAGAGAAATAACCAAGCAAAACATAATAAGGTTTATTTGGATCCCTACTTTAAAAATGGAGTTTGAGAAGGGAACTCTCAGAATAATTAAAATGTTTATTATATAGATCTTGCATGATTGTTTGCTGTTTGCTTTTTAAATGTGCTTAACACACAATATATATAACGGTTGGTTTGAAATGTCTAGTTTACTACATTATTTATTTATTCATTTGTTTTATAACATAGTGCTTCACATGATTTTTAGGCTGGCTGGTGTCTGTTGTATTGTAATTTGTGGTAAAATGCATGTTATATGGTTAAATGTAACACTGTCACTTTGAATATTTCAAACGTAGGATCAATTGAACAATAACATGACTGCATGATTTTTAAATAGAAAGAGGTATTAAATGTAAGTAAAATGGTTCTGAAGAAGTCCATGGTTGAGCAGACAAAAGCGTTTGACCATTTTTATGAAATTGGGAAGTCTCCATTTTTATGTGATATCTGTAGTCTGTACTTTTATGCATTCCAGTGGCAAAGTAACAGTGTACAGCATATAACACTTCCAGCTGCCCACCAGAGTATGCATGTAACACAAATGCTGGAAGTAGACATTTAACAAAAAGTTGTTATACGTAACAGGTGGGACTTGTGATGGCCTCTCAACCCTGGGTGAGTAATGTAGCCTCAATCCTCGCCACTGACACCAGTGAGAGGCAGACACTAAAAACAGGAATGAATTTACTCAGCATTTTGAAATGCAGCTGTTTACACCAAGCAGAATTTCCTGTAATACCATACAGAACATGCTCCAGACCTGGGAATGGACTCTGTGTTTCTCTCCACACCACAAAAAAGACTCCACACTGATGACTTTGGAGCACTGTGCCCCAGTTATAAGTAGCTGACACACCCACACTTGGCATTTTGATTTTCATGCACACACAGCTTTGGAAAAGGCTGGCATAGATTTAGTAGCTGTGCCCCTCTGCCCAGACTATAAGATAATCATGCTGGCACCAGTCAGCTACTCTAAAGCTCTTGCAAGGGTATCCAATTACTGAGTGAAAGTAATTGTAATACAAATGGTATAGTGTGACCAAAGCAGCAAAGCTTTGCGGGGTGGCCACAGTGTCACTAAAATAAGCATAAGCACTCTCAAGATGTGAAAATATTCTCTCAAGGACAAGCCACGATGAAAGGCATAGAAATATTTAATAATAACTAATAAAATAGAAAACATCAAAATACTGAATATCTAGTTACAGGAAAGACCAGAGTTTCATTCACAGGTGCTATAAGAAATAACAGTGGATAGATTCACATATAGATAGGAAAATGATACTTAACTAATCTCACTGTATTTTCCTGACTGTCTAAAGAAGTGTTCCGTATTTAACTGAAATAATTCAGCAAGGCAAAATGAAGTGTTGAGATGCTTTCTTCCAAAAGGAAAGGTGATAATATTTTACCTGACTGAGTAACTGCAATAACTGTCAAAGATCTTTATTTGTCAAGTTCTAAAAAATCAAAACAAAACAAACTGCTGCAAGGGTTCGGGCCTTTCAGTGCTGCTTTTTGAATGACATCACATCTGTTGCAGCATCTGAAAGCTACAGAACAATTTTATAAACTACCATTCTTGCCTTCTAGAATTCTCTGCTAAAACACATGTATTTAATCAGTTATAATAATACTGTCCGACATACAAGGACATGTGTTCTCTGTCCAACAGGACCCAGCATCAAAGCATTTTCAACACAAGCAACTCCACAACTACATTTTTAACACAAGCAACTGTACAAATCAGTATAATAATGAAATTACATAACATTCTTTACAAAACTCCCAACTGGCTATGCTGGCATATTTACACATGCACTGCCCTACTCTCCCTGGCACAGATGGCAATACATCACATTATCACAGGACTAATAATTATTGAATGCAGTGATGCTTTCTGTACTGTCTTTAAATGTGAACAGTGTCACAGATAAATATAAAGAAAGGAATAATGAAGTCTATCAAAAAATTAGATTGCTAATAGTTATGTTATAGGAGACACACTTGGAAAGAACTGAGCATGTGAATTTGATAAACAGAGGGATGCAAGGAATGGGTAGTTCAAATTATTCAGTAACTATTTGAGAGGATAGAGATTACTTCTGAAAGTATAGCTAGGGAGCAGCTTAAAATTAAGATGGAGTTCATAAATAGAGTGGAAATGAAAGGGAGCTATGGTTAAGACGTAACAAGAAATATTTGGAGGTACTGACAAATGCTAGAGTATTGCTAAATAGGGATAATCTCAAAGAACAAGATGATCAACTGCAGAATGCTAAACAGAAATTAATGAATTAGTGTGTTAATATATGAGAATTTAGAAAGATTGTTGTTAAGCAACTGTTTTTTGATAATAGTGGAGCACAACAACTTTCAGCACAACGACTCAACCTACAGAAATTAGAAAGGGCTATCGCCAAGTTTATGGAGTCTATAACAAGGAAGGTAAGAGATCATGTAGAGGCATTAGAAATATTTTTGAAATTCTGTGAAAGTCTGTATAAAGCAGAGAAATATGAGAATGAAGAAAAGATACAAATGGAAATGTTTATGGAAGAAGTAATTATGCCAAGGTTAGAAGTAGATGAGGCTCAGTTATTAACGATTAGGACAGGTGAAGATGAAAGAAATGTTGTTGTGTATAACTAGTCTACAAGAGAGCCCACAGGAATAGATATTATTCCTGTGGAAGTTTGGAAGCTAGGAGGGAAAAAACTGATGACACCTGGAAGGTTTTAACAGTATTTTATGAGGAGAAGTACCAACATCATGTAAGAAAGCAGCAGTAGCTGTAATAGCTAAAGAAGGTAAAGGTCCATGAGTTCCAGCTTCATGCAGGCCCATTTCAACACTAAACCATGAGTATAAAGTGTCCATGTCTATAAAGGCTAAAAGTAGAGCAAGTAATGCCAAACATGACTGATAGTAATCAGTGTGGTTTTGTGGAGGGGAGACTAACATTTGACAACATTAACAGAACATTAATGATCCAGAGGGAAGCAAAATGCCATTGTTGTTGGTGGGTCTTGATTTAGAGAAAGCATTTGGGAGAGTACGTTTTCAGTTTTTGAGCAGGACAATGGAAGCATTTGCATTTCCTGAAAAGAATATACGGTTGATTTGGAGAATATATGAGGGATGGGAGGCAAAAAGTAAAGTGGGTGGGGTCATATGTGATAATTTATGCTTGAGGAGAGGAACCAGGCAGGGAAGTCCGCTTCCCCCTTTGTTGTTTGCATTATATTTAGAACCATTGGCAAAGAAAATAAGGGCCCCAGAAATTCAATGTTATAATTGGCATGTTAGTCCATAAAATATATCTCTATTTGCAGACGATATTATTTTATATCTGACAAAGCCAGAAACAGACATTACAGTGTTGGGGAACATTTTGAGATAGTTGCAAATCTTTTCTGGATACCAAAATAATGAAGCTAAAAACAGAAAAGGCATTATGTACCTAGATATGAATTGGTTCAACAATATCCCTTTTAGGGGACATGATAAAATGAAATACTTAGGAATATGGATTAGAAATTATTCTGGTGTGGCAGCTGAGAATATGTGGGAAGAAAGAAAGGAAAAGATGATTGAGATAGTAAGATACAAAAAGCTGAAATGTTTTTAGTCCCTTTACTCTTTTATACAGGTTGACCATATTTGTATCAACCAGAGGAGACGTCATGGATACCAATTAGTAAAGAGCTGAAGGACTTTATCTGGGAGGGGAAGATGGCAAGAGACAAGTGGGATAAGCTGATTCTTCCAGTTGAACAGGGCGGGTTGGGATTACCCAATTCGAAGGAGTATTTCAGAGCTGCACAGCTGAGGCTTCTATACACAAGCAGACAATTATAACTCAATGTGGAAAGGGGTGATGAGGAAACGGGAGAAGGTCAAGAAACAAGCAGAGACAGATTTTGGATCAAGCCTTTGAGGAGAATAACAATAGTCATACAGAATATTATATGTATAAAGTAGCAAGAAGTATCTAAACAAGGAGATTCTGCTGAGAGGGATGACTGCAATTAGGGATATAGGCAATAGGCAAGAAGGGGCTTGAATGTATTGAAGAAAACTGGCAAAATAAGCATAGTATTGGGAGCAAAGAAACAGAGAGGGAAAGATGCCAAGAATTTGCTTAGACTGCAGGTTACAGATTGCCTTCCCTATGAAGCATTGATATCAGAGTGTGGCAAAGAGGAGGAACTGTGGGGCATCCTAAAGGACAGACCAGCAGTGGTAGATTGTTTAGTACACTGTAGAACAGAAGCTACCAGTAAAAAAAGGAATAATTACTACAGCATATAAAATATTGCATGATAACTATAAGAATCAGTCAGAGGAGATGAGAAGGGATTAGGAGGAGAGACTGGATAAGTAATTCACAAAGAAACAATAGGAGGATGCGTGTATGTCTTCCAAATATGCCACAAAATATAGAAGATTCAAGATTTCTGCTTGGAAATGTTCACATGGGTAATTGTTATACCCCAAGTACACGCCAAAGAATTTTACCCTAAAATAGACAAGTATTGCAGGTGTGACGGGGAAGCAAGAGGTAACTGGGAACATATTTCCTGAAGTGAGGTGAGCTGGTAGACTTTTAGGAATTCCCTGCGGGATGTACCATCAGAGATCATGGGTGGGCAGATTGGTCTGACGAGGGTGATAACTTTTCTGAGGTATGATACAGAACTGGAACTGCGTAGACATGAGAAGGACTTGGTGTGTCTACTTATGGTCACTGCCAAAAAAGCAATTACTAGGAAATGGAAATCAAAATGTAAAAGAACTGTAGTAGAAGTAATGAATATAGTAACAGAGATAAAACAACTGGAATTGAGATCTCTAGAAAAGGTAGGAGCAAACTGTATAGGAGAAATGGGAATTGTGGGAACAAGACATACAGGAGATGAATGAGGTTTAAAACAAGGCAGGAGTTATATGAGCTAGGTAATGTTTGACTGAAAAGGATTGGGTAATTATATTATGATGCATAATGTTGCAACTGGGATTGTGTCATTATGGTTTGTGATGTAAAATGGTGGCAACTAAGATTGTGTTGGTGTGGTGTGTTTTCATTTATATAAATGCATGATTGCCTATGTTGTAAGTGATGTTGTAATAAAGATGTTTCTTGTTTAAAAAAAGGGCAGGAAATGAATAAGTTATGTAATGTTGTATGATATACAGCAATATATGTGAACTATAATGTTTGTATATGTGAACTTAATACTGTTTGGTTACTTTCATAGAAATGTAAATTTGCCTGTGTCACAAGTGATAATTCAATTAGGGTATTAAAAAAAAAAAAAAATTTTGATTGAAGAGCTCAGTCCTCATGTTTGCTCCATTATGAGATCGCCAGGTGTGGTTCCCCTCCTTTGGTCATATCTTTGTTATCCTCTCTGGATATTGGACCCAACTCCAAATTTTCTCTCACAAGCCTCATGAATGAGTCATCCCAATATCCCAGCCCTCAAACTAACCGCATAGTTTCTCCAGTTCCAATAGCCAGACAGCCCAGGCTTCACTCCTGGGTATGTACCACTTTAATTTCCTCACAAAATGACTCCACCAAAAATGTTTACAAGAGCAAATAGAAAAGATTTGCCCTTTGGGCATTAATAAACATCCCTGACCCTTTTACTGCCCGTCGCTTATATTCTTGATTTTCTGGCTGCTTTTTTTCAAACATTAAACTACAGATGGCAGATATAGCAATTTTTCATACAGCAGATAAAAATTATTGATCTGATATTGTCAGTTTTCTGCTGTTCCATGACATGTGTGTTTGCATCCGATCCTTGGGTGTGACTCAGCTGCTTTTTACAGCTTGTGACTACAGCAATCTCCTGAGTTCCTCCCTTACCCACAATGCTGTATGCCCCTCTGTATCTCAGATCTGATTTGCAGCCTTCACATATGGACATGGTCAGTCTCAACTGTCAAGCAGTTAGTGAGTTAAAAGAGTTTTTCACTGTATACGTATTCTCTTTTTCTATTGTTACATATCATGCTAGTTACAAGCTATCCTCCCTTATTTTTACCGCATATAGTTTAATACCATCATTGGTAGTTTTTTCCCGATTTTTTCCTACCTTTTCAGTATTTCAAACTACCATTATTGGTAGTTTTTTTCTTCCCTTGCCTTACTAATATAGAAGAACAAGTGAAAAAGAAAACTTTTCTGCCTTATTCTTCTTTGCTGTTTACCATAATGCCAGAAAAACCTTTAAGCTTCAAATAACATAAAAGAGTCATGCCCACGAGTCTTCTACCTATTGTCTGGGCTCTACCTATTTGAAAGTTCTTTGCGGGATTTGTAAATCTTTGAATCCAAAAGCTTTGGTAGACTGGAAAAATGAATTGATTCTCAAGGGGCTTTTCCCTTCGACCTTTTCAGAATCATGGGCTGAAACTCAGTCCTCCAAGACAGGGCAAAAGAAAAGTTGATAAAATAAGTCCATGAGCAGTCTGAGACTTGCACTACTTCTTTGTATCCAAACAAGGAACTGACCTGGAAAATTTTGAAAGGATTAGATCTAAAGACCAGATCCTCAGATTTGACTGTCTCCAATGGTCTGCCTCATCAGATCTACTTCTCTCGGAGCCAAAATAGCTTCCCCAGACCCATTATGCATCCTGTCAGGACCTAGTCTCCACTGGACTACCTTCCCACTTTTTAAGAGTGCCACCAGCATTCTATAACTCCATCCTAAACTTCTTCCTTTTCTTCCAGGAGTCTTACAGAGGCAGATGGTGAATAGGATGAGGAGTAAGTTTTCTTGGTGCAGACAGAGATAGGATTTCTCCCTGTTCCTACCCCCCCTACACGTCAGCCCCATCAGCCATGGATCTACCATCCCATATGTCAGTGTGCCATGAGCCTTATCACTGTACTGCACAGGGACAGTCAAGCCCAAAGTTTCCAGGCCACCCAACATGGTATCCTTATTTTTTCTGATACTTATCTGCAGCACCCCACTGAAGAATTCCCTAGGAAGTTAAAGTGCAAGAGGAGGCACTTAGACTCCCCAACAGTCAAGCAGAGAAGAAAGATGCTGATTTCAGTGAAGGGGGAAGGGTCCCCAAGATCACCACCTGATTACTTTTTCTTCGAAGAAATTTTAGGTGGTGTACTGATAACCCTTCCCAAGAGGAATTGGAATTCCAGGAGGCATTTGGGTCTTGCCCATCTACTTCCTGGGTGACTCCACCTGCTGATGAGCTCATTGAATTGATCTGTCAACTGGTATGGAAGGAACCTGATATTATTGCACCGATCCCCAAGAGACCAGATAGGATGTTGGAAAAACCAAAGGGGAAAGAATTTTTGGAGCAAAGGAGTACCAGTGAATGCTATGGTCATTGCAGTGGCCACAAAGAAGGAACTCATGGAGCAGAGTTCATCTGTTCATCCTCCTAAAAAGAGTCTAGGGTGATGGACAGATTACTAAAATGCATTTACATTTCAGTGACTTTCACACTTAGATCACTGACCTATTTGGAGCACTTCACCAGATTCGAAAGGATTTGATTAAATAACTCTCCAAATTACTCTCAGGAGCAATAACTGCTGAGGCACAGACTTTTGTTGCATCACAGTTGGCTACCTTACACTCCATTACTAATTCCCATGAGGCTTGTTTCACATGCAAGTGAAGGTACCTATAGGACAGCAGGTTCAGGCATTTCCATTAGGAGACATGCCTGGATGAACCCGTGTTATTTTGTCTCCTTTGTCAATGCTGCATCTTACAGAGGTTCCTTGCTTGGCCCTAAGGTGGGCGTAGGTTTTGTGACTCCTCAAAGAACCTTCTGTAGGAATCAACAAGGTGGTCCAAAGATGTGGTTCAGAAGTCCCAAGGTCCTTTCCAAGATACATATGGGAATAGTTCCCCTGGGGGCAGAGGGGGAGCTATAACAGAAGATGCTACCCATGTATCAGAGGAGGCCCACAAAACCAGGGATTCAGTGATTCCTTTTCTGACAGACTGTATCATCACTCCTGAAAGGAGGCCCGATTGTCCACCTCTGGAGGCATTCAGGGGTTATGTATCCCTGCACCAGAAAGGGTGGCTAGACATTTTAGAAGGTACATGGATCCAGAAGATTAATTCCAGAAGTTGTGTGATGATTCCCTTATCCATACCCCCCTTAACAACAAAATTCCTGAGGTTCCACCCAGTCAGAGGAAAGTAGGAGCTCTAGAAATAGAAAAATTGCTAGAAAAAAAGAGTAATCCAAGAGGCTCCCTCAGAACAGAGAGAGAAACCGGAGTTTACTCAAGGTTTTTTTTTTTGTGCCAAAGAAAGCAGGGAACCTGAGACCAGTTTTGGATCTCAGCAAACTGAAAAAAATCAGTGTAGTATACAAAGTTCCGAATAGCCATGTTTCAGTCTATTTTGCCTTTCCTGCACAAGGATGACTGGATGTGCTCAGTAGATCTTCCAGATTCATACTGTCTCATAGAAATAAATAGGCAATCCAAGATAGTTATGCTTCAGTTGAGAGTCAGTCATTAGCAGTCCAGAGCACTGCCCTTTGGCCTCACCATGGCCCCCTGGGTGTTTACCAAATGCATGGCAGTAGTAGTGGCTCACTTGAGACAGCACGGATTCTACTGTTTTATTCACGTCTCATAATTCATTAAAGAGATGCAGAGGCTTCTTGTGAATTTTATTGTCTTTTATTAGATGCACACATCAGGATGCATTGGTTCAGTACATTGGAATACTTTACTTGCATTTCTTATATTTCGCTGACTCACTGTTACTTCACTCACACTCTCAGGTGCATCTTCACACATGGCAGATATGCTACACCTCATTGATTTCTAGAAAAGGATCTTTGACAGTTTGAGAAATGTACATCCACTGCACAAAGGGCAAAGGGTTCCCAACTTTCTCATACCTGGAAAGTGTCTCCATCATTTTTGGGCCAAATAACAAGCTGCCATGAAAAGATGCACTTGCAAAAAACTGTGAAGTATAACTTATGCCAGTGTAACCAGGTGAAGTTTGATTAAGAACTATATGTCATTTGAATAAAGAAAAAAGGCTCTGAAGTTGGTGGCCCAAAGATGTGTTTCAGAAGTCCCAGGGTCCTTTCCAAGATGCATATGGGAATAGTTCCCCTGGGGGCAGAGGGGGAGCTATAACAGAAGATGCTACCTATGTATCAGAGGAGGCCTGAGTTGTTTGTGTTAAGATAATGTATCTACAGTGGGGCCTGCTGGACAAAGTACAAAAATATATGTCAGACTGCATGTTATGTGTGTTAGTAGACGTCTCTGGAAAAAAAATAGTTAAACAGCTAATTTTCTTGTTTTTATAGGTTTAAGACATACCAATAAAATCACAGTGACTCATTAAGTAATTAAAATGTTATTCTTTTGTTCTGAAAAGAAATGGAGATGGTACGTCTACCCTTTTGCTCTGTGAATGTGTATTGGCTTTCCCTGCCCTGCATTTCAAAGAGAAATATTTGTGAGAAACTTAGGTCAGGTGACCAGATGTCGGAGATGTCTTACTGAAGAAAAAAACTATAGAATATTCAGCTATCTCTGACATTATTCTCTTTGTCCTTTTTTTTCTGCTTGTGGAGCTGACACTCAGGATCTACCTTGCTGTAGTAAGTACAATGTGTATTGGCTTTCCCTGCCCTGCATTTCAAAGAGAAATATTTGTGAGAAACTTAGGTCAGGTGACCAGATGTCGGGGATGTCTTACTGAAGAAAAAAACTATAGAATATTCAGCTATCTCTGACATTATTCTCTTTGTCCTTTTTTTTCTGCTTGTGGAGCTGACACTCAGGATCTACCTTGCTGTAGTAAGTACAACCAGGGAACAGTTTCTCTTGAGAACAGCTAGGAATACAGCAAGTTGTTAGTTCAGATTAATGTTGTGTCTTTCGGCGTTTCCTGGTTAGGAGTCGCCACAGTGGAACTCCGGTCTGCTAATGATTGGCAGTTGATTTTTACGTACCGAGTTGCCAGCCCTGATGCACAACCTTCAACGAAGGAACGCCCATTCACGCATGTCTCCACGCAGAAGATGCTGTAGCTGAGAGTCGAACTGTACTGCATCTTATTGTGAGGCGACAACGCTACTGCAGCACCACCACCGCGGATGTTAGTTCAGATTAATGTTTTTCTGTATTTCAGCTATCCAACAGTTTATTTTAATACTTCCTGTGAAGAGATCTCTGTACTGACTATTGTGAATATATTTTTAGTATTGTTATGTATTTTTATTATTTATTTATTATTAAATATATATTTAAAACTTTTATTGTGGCTGGTCTTTTAGAAAAGTATGTAATTTTTGAGAGTACATGTATGTACTTGATTAGTGTCACTGTGTGGTCTGTCTCTGAAAGCCTTGTCTGTTCTTGTCTAACTACCTCTATTTGTATTAGTAATATTTTGCACAGTATTAATTGGGTACTCTTTGTAAGGGCCTTACAGTAGCTGATTAAGAACTGACTGGTGGCAGTGGATTTAATTACCTTATGGTCTGGGTGCCAAGGGAGCACTGATAGTAATCTGTGCCAGCCTTTCCCAGGTGTGTCTGTGTGTGTGAAAAAACAAATCTCAAAGTGTGTGTGTGTGTGTGTCAGCTACTTGGATCAGGGGCATGAAGCACTAGTTTCACAGGGAGGGTGCTGGAGGACTTGGCTTGGTCACTCAGCTGAGGACTTGACCCTGTTGCTATGCTAGTGGGGAGGCTTATTGGGGCCTTGGAAGGAGACAGATATAAGAGTTCTGAGCTGACTGTGTACCCTGTTGCCTCTTCTGTAAATACTGTGTATCTATCTTTCCCAAAGTGCACGTCCCCGCACTGGTGTCAGCAGATTCAGGCTCCTTAGTCTCTGGCCCAGAAGAGGGGCATCCCAGCTTCGATGAAGGAAGACTTGAAGGGCTCTGCAAAATCAAACAAGCACATCCAAGCATGCCTCCTGATAGAAATGCCTGAATCAGCTGCCTTTGAAGCACTTTCAGCTGCATGTGAGAGAAGCCCTAACAACGAATTAAAAACAGAGTGAAGGGTAGCCAACTGTGAAGTCACAGAAAGTTGAGCCTCATCAGTACTGATCCAGGCAAGGGATTTTGAAATTCCTTGATCAAGTGCCTTTGTAGTCTTGTAAAGTGTGGCAAATACTTCAGCAACCGAAGGGCAAAGCTCGCTGAACCATACACATGCTTCAAAATCTATCCAACGCCCTGGACTTCCAGTTAGGGGTAATGGACAGAGGAACTCTGCTCAGCAAGTTCCTTCTTGGTGGATGCCACCATAAGCATAGGATCTACTGGCACCTTTTTACTACAGAATTCCATACCTACCAGTGGAGCCAGAATCTGGTCTGGTCTCTTGGGATTTGCTCAAATGAGTCAGGTTCCTGCCACACCTGCCTACATATTAAGGCAATCATCTCATCAGCAGGTGGAGTAATCCAGGAGGTAGATGGGCCAGCTTCAAAGTCCTCTGGTAATACTGACTCCTCTTGGGAAGGATTAGCACAGTACCAACCACCATTCTGGTCAAGGATCTCAAGAATGTCTCCAAATGAGATGTGTTCAGGAGCTGATCATGGGAACCCTTCCCCTTCATCCAAATCAGAATCTTTGGTGACTGACTCCTAAGGGGAGCCCAAGTGCCTACTTTTGCACTTCTTCCTAGGCAGTTCCTCACTGGGATGCTCCAGTGAAGTATCAGAAGAGACAGTGAAACCCTGCTGGGTGGTCTGAAAAGTTTGGGCTGACTATCCCTGTGGTGTAGAATGATGTCACTCAAGGTGCAGAGACATCTGGGGTCCAGAAGGAATATCTGAGCAGGGGGGGGGGGGGTAAGATCCTACTGCTCTGCCAGAGCAGAGAAAACCCTCTTCACCACTGGAAAGGAAGACAACAGAGCCAAGAAGCCGGGCCTCTAGCCTGCCCGAGGCAGTAGTGGGAGCCTAGCTGTCCAGTGATGAAGCTCAGAGGGCTGGAGAAGGCTCTGAAAACTTCAGAGTCAACTCCAACACCTTAGATCCAGCAGAACTGCTTCAGCTCCAAGAGTCATCCAACTTCAAAGACATCTCACAACCTTAATTTCCAGAGAGACTGCAGACTTAATACAGAACCTTAGACCACTCGGCCACACTACCTCCTTTGTTTGAGCTACTGCAGTCAGAGATATCATCGGATCTACAGATAATGCCATCCTCAGATCCTAACCAGATGGACCCAGAAGACTGGGATCCTGGGGCTGTGAAAGGATGGTTTGGATCAGAGAAGGAGTTGTTATTGGTGGAGTGACAGAAGGATTGACTTCCTTAACCATGGTGGTAGCAGCCAGGATAACTCCCATCTGAATCTGCATGGTGAGAAATCTATTCATCATCCTGTCCACATCAGCTTCAGTTAGACTTCTGGAAGACTGAGAGGATGCCAAGGAAGGGATTTTGATTGTCAGAGGTTCAGAAATGGAGAATGAACTCTAGATGGTACTGGGCCTACAGTGGGAGAGTATGTAGTCCAAGGTAAAGAAGCAGATCCAAGGTACTCAGAGCTGAAGAAGGGGCTGTGGGATCTGGCACCAAAATTGTTGTGGAAGTCTTCGGATCCAAATTCTGATTTTTGTTAGGAGGCTCAGAAGAAGAAGGAGGAGTTGAAGACCCTGACAGTTTGGGAGATTTTAAAACAGACTCCTTAGTTTTGGATTTGGGGGGGGGGGGTGGATGTCCAGAAATGTCCTCAGAAAAGGGTGTTGGAAGCAACCTTTTCAGAATGAGTTTATTTTTATGGTCAGTAATAGTCTGAGGATTAGAATTTTATCTGATAAAGGGAACTTGTGTCCACATGCTTTGAACCCCAAATGATGTTTTTATGACATTATTAGTACTGTAAAGAATTTTACAAAGAAGAAGAGAAAAGGAAACTTGTAATCTGATGTTGTCAATCTTCATTTTATCCTGGACACTTGGGTTCAGTTCTGAACCTCAGAACCGACTTGGCCATTACTATAGCATGTGAACACTAAAAGAATCTCAAGCCATATACTACCTATGATGCTGCTCTAACTTACCCCAGATCTCATTTGCCACTTTCTATAACAGACCCATCACCTAGAGCTCTCGAGTTTTTGGTTAGCAATCTCTGTATTTTTTCCTGGATATCTATTTCTGACTATAATACTTCACTTTTTTCCTACTGTTTCTTCACTATAGCCTACCCTCTTCCTTTACTTAAATATGTCTATATAAAAAAGGTTCTACATTGATACTTTACATTATATCCTTCCTATTCCTGTCAGTATAGTGTGGTAGTTCGTGTGTTTGACTGTTGGTTGTAGAAGCCATTTTCTACTTATGACTGATAAAGGTAAAGCCATTTCAGGTTTTAAGAATTGCCAAAAGTGTGAAAGAAAAATGCCACCTCCAATGGGAATTCTCTGTGTGTCTATTGCCTGGGTCCGGTGCATTTACAGGAGGAATGTTCCATTTGTCACAGCTTTAGTCACCAGACCCTGGTAGAAAGGAAGAATAAATTGATTTTAAAAGGCATGTTAAAATCTGCCTTGGAGGAAGCCATCTTGGGATATGAAAAGAAAAGCAAGACAGATGTCTTCCCCTTCATCATCTTCCTCAAGGACAGAAAAATCAAAAAAGCGGAGTCATTCAGTGCCTACTTCTCCATTGGCACCAATGGCTGAGACACTAAAGTCCTCGGTTAACTCCAGCTCTACGGAACTGATTGGGGCCTAAAAGGATACTTTGGTAATGACCTCAGCATAGTTTCTTCTCTTCAGGTGTTGAAGTTATTGGCACAGAAATTAGAAACAGGATCTGTTATTTCAGTGCCATCTTCTGTTTCAGCTGCATTGGCTTTGGCACCAACTAAATGCACCTTTTAAGAACAGCCTAGGACCAGATATTCACCATCAGTAGACCCTTTCTCAGGCAGACTACCTAGTCCATTTTTGGAAAGAAAAAATGTCCCTCAACCCAGTCTGTTTGTTCCACCAAGGCCCTGACAGAGCTAGATGTGTTGAGATTGGTGGATCAGCTCCTCCCTACAAGAGGGATTCCAGGAATGTGCCTGGTTCCAGATCCTTCAGGTGCCAGAACACTTCCTTCCTCGACCCCTACTACTGTTCCTCCTCCAACCTCCAATGAGACTTTAGATATTCTAAGCTCTGACCTTCCCTGTGCTGACTGTTTCGGTGCCAATGAGATCCCTATCTCTGATATCGATTCCGACCCTGGGTTCTTCGGCACCTTTGGATTCTGGAGACCTCTCGGGTCATAAGTATGCTGTTTTTTCTTGGGAGCAGGATTCCACTCATGTTTTTTCGGAGCCATCCCTGCACCTTGGGGCCTCAGCACGTTAGCTTAACACTGGCTTCGGCCTCGGGGCAGTTTCTTCAGACTAGGGTGGAACCATGGTGCTGAGGCAGTCCTTCTCTCTGTCGAGCTCCCTTCCCTCTTTGGCAGGACCAGCTTTCCAGGTCATGGAGAGGGCCTCGTCCTTTGTGGGCATACAGTCAGCCTCTTCCCTTTTGGAGCAGCTGCCTGTTCCTTTCCCTCATCCAGAGCCCCAGCCAATCTCAACACCTGGACAGCAGGAGTCGAAGCTGCGAGGGTCTCCCATAACAGGGTTGTCTTGTTGTGATACCTCCCCAGATTGTCCCTCTGAGGAGGTTCCATAGAAGACGAAGTATAAGAGGAAATACTTGGATTCCCCACAGGAATCTTTCACAGAGGATACAGATTACGATTAAGGGGAGAGTTTCCCATGGTTACCCCCAGAGGACATCTCATTCTTGAAATCCTAAAGCAGAGGGGTGGCTTGACATCCAAACAACCCTCCTCAGATGAATTGGTGTACTTGCAAGTTTTCGGTGCTCGACCACCTACCTGTTGGGTAACTCCACTTGCTGACAAGCTCATTAAGATGATCTCACAACAGGCAAGAAAGGCTCCTGATTCCATAGAACCCATCTCCAGTCTAGGATGATGGCTAGATTTGGAAAGCAGATCTATGCTTCACCGACTCTTGCATTATGGTCCTTCAACTTTATAGCATACTTCAGCAGATTTCAAAGGGATCTGGTTAAGGAGATATCAGACACCCTGACAGGAGCCATGTCTGTGGGAGTCCAAGATAATGCTGCTTTCCAGTTGGCCACCCTATAGTCTATTGCAAATTTGCTTGTGAGGCTCATAGCACATGCAGCCAAATGACTGACCTGGGCAGCAGGTTCAGGCGTAGCCATAAGGAGACATGCCTGGGTGTGCTTATGTGATTTTGCAGAGCCATTCACATAGTCATTCATCAATGCCTCCTTTGATGGCTCATCATTTTTTGGCCTTTAAGTATGAGAGACCTTGTCTAGGTGTGAGAAGGATGGAAAGACCCTTACTGCTGTAGGCATAGGCTTTTCTACTCCTCAACTATACTATTTTATGAATCAGAAGAGTGGAAAAATCTGGTTTCAGAAATCCTAAGGACCTTTCCAGGACACGTGGCCGTGGCATCCCCAGGGGAAGAGTGGGGAGCTTTAATGGGAGACACTGTCCATGCGACAGAGGTGGCCCACAAGACCAGGCAGGGTTCAGGGACTTCTTTACTGGTAAATCTTATCAGTGCTCCTGAAGGGAGGCCTGACTGCCATCCACTGAAGGCAGTCATGGGGCGTTTATCCTTGCACCAACAAGCCTGGCTTTGGATAACTTTGGATGTTTGGGCACAAAGGATTATAACCAGAGGATAAACTATACCCTTCTCTTCCCCTCCCTGCAATTGCAAAAAGTTCCCCAACATTCCATCCAGTCAGAAGGAACCAGCAGTTTTAGAGCTTCAAACTGCTAGAAAAAAAAAAGAGTCATCCAAGAGGCCTTGCCGACCAGATAGAATCTGTGATTTACTCAAGATTCTTTTTAGTGGCAGAAAAGACAGGGGACTGGAGACCACTTTTGCATCTAAGCATTTTGAACAAGTCCATTCAACAGACAAAATTCCAAATGGTCACGGTTCAGTCTATCCTCCCGTTTCTAGGGAAAGAGGACTGGATGTACTTGATACATCTCCAGGATGTGGACTACCACATAAAGATGAGCAAGCACTCTAGGAGATATCTCCACTTCTGTCTGGGAGACAGTCATTTTCAGTTTAGAGCTCTTTCTTTTCGTCTCACCACAGACCCCAGGGTGTTCACCAAATCTATGACAGTAGGAGCAGCTCACTTGAGACTGCAAGAATTCCAGGTGTCTCCATACTTAGATGACTGGCTCCTTACCACTCTCACCAGGCATTATACAGAACAAGCAAGGAACTATGTTCTCGGGCCTGCTCCAACCTAGAAATTACAATCAACTATGAATAATCTCATCTGACTCTGACAGAGTTCATGGGAGCAATACTGAACACCAACACTTGCATAGCCTACCTTCATCCACAGAGACTACTGAAAATCAAAGCCCAAGTAAGGAAAATTGTCAAGAACAAGAGTTTCCAAATGACTTGTTTTACAAGGTTTAAGTTCAATGGCAACAGCCATAGTTTTACTGCCCATAGCAAGATTCCACATTAGATTTTTACAGTGGCTTCTAGTATCCCAGTGGTCCATTTTGAATCAACCAATGTCACGTCAGGTTTTAATTACCAACCATTGCAAGAAAGACCTAGCTTGGTGGTGCCACTCAAAGGAAATTATTTTGGGCTGTCCCTTTATTCCTTCTCAACCCCAAGCCATAGTGACCACAGACACCTCCCAGATGGGGTAGGGGGCATTATCTGGGCAAGGCCATCTAAGGTACATGGTCCCCCATGAAGCCAACTTGCATATCAGTGTTCTAGAGTTGAGAGCAGTGCTGTTAGCATTGCAAGCCTTTCAAGCCATCTCCCCTTTGGGACTGTTGCAATACAAATGGACAATATGTCAATGGTTCAGTATGTCTGTGGTTTTGTACATCAACAAGCAGGGAGGAACCAAGTCTTACCCCTTTTGTCAAGATGCTCTCAGAATGTGGCAACAGAAATCTCTTCCAACTGCTGTCTTATAGCAATGCATATTCTGGGGAGTTCACATCTGATAGTGGATATACTGAGCAGGTGCATTCTCCTGCTTCACGAGTGGTCTCTAAATCCCAAAGTGATGAAAAAGATATTTCATTACTGGGGCCAGCCTGGCTCTGACTTGTTTCCGTCGCCCCTGAACAACAACTGTAACAACTACTTTGCCCTAATCCCTCCTAATGGGGAGTCCATCAGAGACACTCTACTGCACAATTGGCCTTCAGTTCTTCTGTATGCTTTCCCCCCATTTCCATGTATTCCTCAATTCGTAAACAGGGCAATCAGGTTTAAGACCAGGGTAAACATCATTGCTCCCTTCTGGCTTTGAAAGATTTGCTTCCCCTTTTTTTGGCCTTGTCTGATTCAGTGACCATGGACTCTGGACCCAGATCCAGATCTCCTATCCTATGCAGAGGGATTGATTCACCCCAAGCTCCAAAATCTCAAGCTCACAGCTTGGCTTCTACAGTTCCATTGAATGCCAGGTGTAATAAACTTTCTTTCTCAGTTCGTTGCATCCTTTTAGCATCTCATAAGCCCTATAGCAGAAAGCTGTACAGTAGCAAATGGGAAAGATTTTCTTTCTGGGTTTGTGATAATAACACTGACCCCTTTTCCACCCCCTACTGATAAAGTTTTACAATTTTTAGCTGTGTTCTTTGAAGCAGGAGCCTCTCTACTATCAGGGAACAACTGGCAGCTATTTCAACCTTTCATAATGGATTTGAAGAGAATTCCCTAATAGCTCACAAACTCTGCAAAGTGTTCTTAAGAGGTACCTTGATGTTAAAATCCCCTATAAAAATCCGTTGACTCTCTGGAATTTGAATATGGTATTACAGTCAATATTTCATTCCCCTATTGAGCCTGCTGCTGACTGTGACTTAAAATGTCTAAGTTAGAAAACTATTCTTCTAGTAGCCAATTACTTCAGCCAGAAGAATTTCAGAAATCCAAGCCTTGTCTTGCAAGGCACGTTACCTGATATTTCATAAAGACAGGCTTTCCTTAAGAACAGAACCTTCCTTTTTACCAAAGTTTGTGTCAGAAACAAATATCAATTAGATGATACATTTACTTGTGTTTTTCCCCAATTACTTAAACAAAGGTGAATACTGTTTCCATTAATTAGATTTTCATAGACAACTGCATTTCTATCTTCATAGAACAAAAGATACAAGTATGACCAATTGTTTGTATCATTTGCACTTGTTAGAATGGGCAAACCAGCCACCAAAGTTACTTTAGCAAAGTAGCTGAAATACTTTATTTCCTTCATATATAACAAAAGAAAAGCTAAATTACCTGGTCCTGCTAGGGCGAATTCCAGTACAGCTGTAGCTCCTTTAGCAGTTTTCCACTCTAGGGCATCCATGGACTATATTTGTGCAGTGGCAACTTGGGCTACGCCACATACCTTTATCACTCATTACAAATTGGACCTGGTCTGTAGTGGGAAGAGTGCAATTTGGTTCTATGGTGCTCAGGAATATCCGCCCATGAGCCCATCCAAGATGTATGGTAGCTGGGGTCTCTGTCCCAAGTGTCAAGGATAAAATGAAGATTGACAACATCAGATAAAGAAGTTATGTATTTACCATAACGTTCCATCTTCATTTATCCTTGACATCACCACCCCCCTTCCATTCAGATTTCTGGGTGGGGTGACTTATGGTCCTAGCTGTGCATTTATTTGTTAATGATACCAGATATGATGTCTATAAAGGTATTTCAGAATTATGCTATCTTTCCTTTTTCTGTCTGCAAACAAACTGAGGTAACTTAAAGAGGAGCATCATGGGTATGATCTGGCTCAAGAGTTTTTTGGTGCTCACGAGCTGTAGTAGCGACTAAGTCAGTTCTGAGGTTTAGAATTGAACACAAATGTCAAGAATAAATGAAGATGGACAACACAGATGGAACGTTACGGTCAGTACATAACTTTTTTTTTTAATATAAAATTTAGGAATACCAAAAATGGTAATAAGGTTACACGGAATGTGTAGCTTATATAAAAAGCAAGAAAATACCAACTATGAAAATGACAATTACAGCTATTGTGAAAGAAAAAGGGAGGAAATATCTGAGTAAATAAGATTTATAAAAAAGATTTAAAAAAGCTCACCTGTGAAGAACAGCTCAAGAGCTGAAATGGTGAACACATGTTATTCGAAAAGCGGCAAACGAGACCTGGGGTATATTAGGGGTTGGTGCATTATGAGTAAGAGAGGAACTTGAGAGTTGTTTGGTGGTCACAAGGTATAATAATGGCCAAACCCAAGAGTGAATGGCAGAATGAAAATTGACAAAGTCAGTTTGATATTTTCAGTACCCATTACTTCAGCTAGAACTTCAGAACTGCAAGCCTTATCTTCTGAACCTCCTTACTTCATTTTTCATACTGACAGTCGGGCGGATTCACGAAGGCTTACACGGAGTTTAAGAGTAGTGTAAGCCTCCGTGTAAGCCTCCCGATCCAGGAACAGCCCAAACCTCCGTGTAAGAGACAGCTAAAATGTCTCTTACACGGACTGGGCGTGGAAATGCTCAATACCTAATCTGCAGCTCAAAGATATGCAAATGAGGTATTTGAGCGATCCAGGAAGCCCAAACCAGCCCGTGTAACGGACGTTTTAGCTGCAGAAATGTACTCAGCTGACAACTGAGTACATTTCTGCAAAATTGACAACGGAGCTATGTCAGCTCCAAATAAAGGTTGCATATGTGTCATCTAGCATGCCAATGGCCAAATATGTGGCCGTTGGCATTAAAAAGTGTTGCAAAATTATTTAAAATAACTTTTTTTTTTTCGGGGGATTTTGATGTTTAACTGCAGCGCACACCCGCACAAACGGGGTGCGCTGCCTAAAAGTGAAAACCGAAGCTTATAAGCTCACAATTGTGGGTTTTATGTATTACATGGAATGACAATTCAGGGACCAGCAGACCAAAAACAATATGGCCACCGTATAGTGGTTGCCAAGGGGGGGAAGCTCAGTGTAAGAGATGTAACTAAGCATTACTAGGCAATCCTATGTAAATGAGGGTTACAATACTGAATCACACTGCCACATAGCTAATGAGCACTTTTCGAGTAGTGTAAGAGTTACAGAAGGGGGAGGAATAGAGTAAGAGGTAGGTGACATCATGGGGGGGGGAATGATAGAAATAAATGTATCACATTGGAGGGCAGTGTAACATGACAAGATGACAGACAGACATCAGGGAGGGAGGTGTGTCCCAACAGAACACTAGGAAAGTCAAGAAATAGAGGGTGTACACTATCCCTACACTCAAACTTTTTTGATATATGTGCATGCGCGCGTGTGTGCACGTGTAAGGCAGGCTCACCATGTGGGAGCATGTTGCAAACCGTTTAAAACGGTTTGCGCGGGCGTGCACATGTGTAAGGCAATGTAAACATCAGGAAGCCTGTTGCCTGATGTATAAGGCTGTGTGCGCGTGTTTTACCATGAATCAGCTAAGTCCAAACCATGTAAGTATGTGTGAGCGCGTTTAAGTCACTGTGAGCGTGCTTTATATTGGTGTGCACATTGCTCCCCCTGAGGAAACAGAGAGGAAAAAGGAAACAACCAGATTACAAGGAAGCTGTCAGAGAATACTGCTGAAGTTAATTGGTGAAAACAATCAGAAGCAGGCAATTACACAGGCAGACTAGAAGCCCAACCCAGCACTTAAAACACTGCACACAGCAGTGCAGGGTGTTTCTCTCAAGAGATACTGCAAGAAAGGAGTAAGCTATCAGAATTGAAAACTGAAAAAGCTGAACTCAGAGCAGAAATGCTAGGGGCTGCCATAGCTGTTATAATCAGGCATATGCGAATTGCTGAGGGTGGTGACAATGCAGATGCTGACAGACAACCCAGTGTGAGGAGACGGAGAAGAGTATACAGGCCCAGGGTCACTTACCATGGGTTACATGAGCTGGAGATAGTAGAGCGCTACAGAGTGGACAGAGACCTTCTGCAGCAAATTGTTGAGCTGTGCAGGCCACGTCTCACACACAGAACCAACAGAGGGGAACCCATCCCAGTGGAAACCAAGGTATGTGTTGGCCTAAGAATACTAGCAACAGGTACCTTCCAGAGACCAACTGGTGATATGATGGGGATATCACAGGCATCAGCCTCCAGGGTACTGCACCAGTTCCTGGATGCCATGTCAGCACATGTCGGTGATCATGTATATTTCCCCAATGCCCGTGAGGTATTGGCCAGCAATATGCGTCTCTTCCAGCAAATAGCGGGATACCCTGAGGTACTGGGTGCAATAGACTGCACGCACATATGCATCAAAGCACCAGTCGGTGAGCGGGGTAGAGCCTATATTAACCGCAAGGGATTCCCCTCCATCAACTCCCAGGTCGTGTGTGATGCCCAGGGCATAATAATGAATGTGTGTGCTGGCTGCCCTGGGAGCTACCATGATTCCCACATCTGGCATCTGACGCAGCTGTACCAATCATTTGCCAGTGGGGACTTCCCACACGGACACCTAGTGGGGGATGCAGGTTATGCACTTGAGCCGTGGCTGATGACACCTATCAGAAATGCACACACACCTGAACAGGAACGCCATAATGAGGCACATGCACAAACACGTAATGTCATAGAGCGTGTGTTTGGGCTGCTCAAGTCACGGTTCCGGTGTCTGGACACATCTGGTGGAGCCTTGCAGTACACACCAACTACATGTGCCCAAATGATCATGATATGTGCTATGCTACATAATATGATCCTACGGAAACAACTGCAGCAGGACCAGCATAGGGCTGGGCCAAACATACCCCCACCATTGCCAAGGCCACCACAGGCAGAGGGTGACTCGGAGGAGGAACAACCTGACCTTGCCCCAGTAGGCAGAAGGAGGCGTGCCCAGTATGCCCTGGCCTTGGCAAAGAGGCAACGCATAGCACATACACTGGCTCAGTAGGAACACTGGGACTGATACCCCCTCCGACTCACTCATATAGTAACAGGGACGCCTAACATGACACAACCTGCTTCCAAACATGTACAGGGAGTGTAGTATGTGCATCCGACAGAGGCAGCCCTGCAGCACCACCTGAGGCATGAATGCCATGTGTTAAGTAATGTAACACCATGTACCATATGCACACACCTGAGGACCCTGACTAACATCTACCCTCACCAATCATGAACCACAAAAACACAAACCCACCTTCATAGGTACCACAAGGGATAGGAACCTAGATGTAATGCTACCCAATGCCAGAAGTATAAACAGCAAGATGCGTGCAGTGTAAATGCACACAGTATAGAGAATGTAGATATCAGTGCTGTAATAGAAAACTGGGTCAAAGCCCACATCAGCACCCTAACACTACCAGATCACACCTCATACAGTGATGTACAGCTGCAAAACATGGAACAAGCTACAAAACGAGGGTCACTAGCAATAAATGTCATGGATAACCACACCCCCATGTTGGTACCACAACAAGAAGCAGCATGGATTAGCCATGGTCAAATACCAATGGCTAAAACTGCCTACCACTATATAGCTTGCTGCAGACCACTGTCCTAATAGCAGGAACTGCACCAGGCCTATGTTGGAATACATGAAGATATCAAGCCCCCCAAACCACATTATATTGCTTGACTGAAAATACCTACACATACACCATAGTTTCATAGTTTACTACTAGGCTATCTGCCCTAGTGCATTTATAAGCCTAGCCATAGTGATGTGGCTATTGCCACCCCTTATAGTGGTAATAAGTGTACAGAATAGATTCGAATATTGTGCCTCTGACTTAGTAGTGACACATTATGACCCCTTTACTTAATCGAATTAATTGACTGTGCCTCTGTCTAGTAGTGACACAGGGAGGACCCCTGGGGTAAACCTACGATCTCACATCCACTTGTCCAGATTTCTCTTGAAGAGAGTCAGTGAGGGACTCTGTCTAACATGAACTGGGATTCTGTGCTAGAGTGTGAGAAGCCTCTGAGTTATGAATCTGTCCCTCCAGCATGTCCTATACATGTATGTGCTGAGGTTCAAATCTTTAGCTCTCATGGTTCTGGTGGATTTGGATTGCTTGCAGTGGAGCATGTCCATCAAATCCTGATTGGACATGGTCTTGTATGTTAGGCATATGTCACCTGTAAGTAGGCGGTATGCTACTGAATAGAGCTGGATTTTCTTTAGTCTGGAAGCATATGACATGTGTTGTAGACCCTTGATCCTCTTGGTAAGGTACTTTTGGGGTCTCTCCAGCTGTTGCAAGTGCTGGGTGAGGTACATACCAAATGGGGCTTTGTATTCAATCATGGGCCTGATAAGGGAGAAGTATAGGGGTACAATGACCTCCTTTGATCTGGATGGAAAACCCTTCATGATAAGGTGGGCAAGATAGAAAGTCTTTCTAACCACTTTTGCAACATGGGTGTCAAACGAGAGGTCACTATCTACATGGGTCCCCAGGTGTCTGATTTTTTTTTTCTGTGCTCAGTGGGTTGCTGTCTATGTGTTAATTTGTGGGTACTTTGTTCCTCCCAAAGGAGATGACTACACATCAGTTGCATTCAATTTCAGGCCATGATTCTGGCACCAGCTATCTGTTTTTGTGAGGGCATTCTGTAGGATGTGTGTGCCGGCTGATGTATTCACTATGGTGCCTAGGTTGCAGTCATCTGCAAACTGTGTCAGCCACAACCCTCCTATGTTTGCTTTCACATCTGAAAAGTAAATGCCAAATAAGAGGGGCCCCAGGACAGATCCCTGTGGGACACCACTTGTGACTGGCTTTGAATCTGACAAGGCACCTGCAATGTCGACTTTATGGGTTCTGTTTTTTAGCCATTTTGCAACCTATCCTATGACATATGGATTTATATTTCAGCTGTTGAGCTTGTCTATGATGCCTGAGTGGGGTATTGTGTCAAAGGCCTTAGCCAAGTGCAGGTAGGCTGTGTGGACCGCTTAGCCCTCATCAATGGCCCTACTGACAGTTTCAAAATAGTCAACTAGGTTCAAAAGGCAGGATCTGCCCTTTACAAAGCTGAACTGGGTGGGATCAAGAGTCTGTAGGTCACCAATGTCTCTGTTTAAGAGCTCCATAATGACTCTTTCCATAGCTTTGCAGTCAAGGCTGGTTAAGCTTGTGTGGTGGTAGTTCCCAGGGTCTGTGGAGGCATCTCCTTTGTGGAGTGGGACCACTGTTGCTGTATGCCAGTGTTCAGGTACATATCCTGTAGCAAGGCTAAGGTTAAATAGCATTTTATATACGGATTTAGCTCCTCTTGGAGTTCACGTAGCACGCAACTGGGGATACCATCAGGTCCCATTGATGCTGTGTTTTGTCTTTGCTGAGTGCGGCTCTCACATGGACATCTGAGATGACAGTGAGGTTACATTCAGCTGTGATAACTATCGTCTTTTGGGGGTGAGGGAGGGAGAAAATTGCACTGAACCTGTCTGCCAGAATGTTGCCAATATCTGTCGGGTCACTGAAATTTATGTTGTTGTGTACCAACTCTGAGCATATCTGAGGGTTCCCACCCAGGTTTCTGACATAACTGAAGAAGGCATTGTGGTTATCTTTATTGTCTGTGGTGATTTTTGTCTCAAAGTTGACCTTGGATGTCTTTATGAGAGAATGTAGCTTTTTACTAGTGCTGATCACAGCTGCCTTCCCTTTAGGAGATTTAGCTCTGTTTTGCATTAGTATCCTTCTTTTGTGATACAGTTCGTTTATGGCTGGGGTCCACTAGACAGGCCACTTTCCCTTGGTGGAGAGGGTCTTGGTTTTATTTCTGATTGCATGGTCCATGCTTTCTTGGAGATGTCCATAGAAAGCGTTTGTGAAGGAGTCACCATTGTGTGTAGTGGTTTCCACTGGCCCAGTGGGCTTAAAGGATACCATCTCAGTCTGAAGAAGTGTGAAGTCAGCTTTTGAGAAGTTTGTCACTATACTCTTTGTATTATACTAGCACCGACACATTTATAGAAAATTTCCCAGAAGCCATCAAACAAAATGGACATGCAAAATGTAACACTTTCACAAGAGGGGTAAGCATACTGGATGTGATAATCAGAAATATGAGTACTGGATGTCAAGATGAGAAGTATATCCCTTACTGGTAAGACCAGACCATAGAGTAATCACACTGTAGTTACACATCCCGACCCCAGTCCCTGGCCAGAATACCACAGTGAAACACATGTATAAAGCATAGCTTGCACCCCTACAAACCAATGTGGAATCCATGAAAGGCCCTATGCAAGTCCAGAATATGGGACACACTGCAGAACATGTTATATAGGCATTCCATGAACACAGCCAAGAGTGCTTGGAGTCTGCAATCACAAATAACAACAAGACACAATGCCATACACCCAGGCATCTGGCATGCTGGACTCCAGCAATTACTAAACCATTGAAGAGAATGAGGAAGCTACCACATGATAGATCAAACATAAAAAGTGAAGTAATCAGTGATCACTAGTATGGCAATAAAATGTGTCCACATATACAATCCACTGCACACAACAACAACTCACCCCAATAAATACAAATATATGTGATAGACGCAACCAGGTAGCCAAACCGGAGCCTGAGCACCCCCAAATCGGTACTGTCAAAAGTAGTCAGGAGGACAAGGTAACCACATACACCACAAACCCAGTCCCACATAGACCTACAACGACTGTAAACCAAACACATAAACACAAAAACATTCCCAGAGGCCCTAATTACAAACACACAACACCAACACAAGCCTCCAAAGCAGACACCCAATAAAACAACCTCCAGACATAGCACATGCAACACATAGTACACAAAGCTGGTGTGCCAAACAGTCACAGGACAGAAGGAGAAACAACATGCCTGATACAGTTGTAATAGGTGACTCCATAGTGAGACATGCTGCTGTTCCAGGGATGGCTTGCACCTGTTACCCATGGGCGTCTGGATATTGCCTAAGGCTTTTGCAACCTACAGAGATCCTTTTGTAGGCAAGGCCGAAAAGACTAACCCACCACCATAGAAAACAAAACTGGAAAGAAACAGAAGGGTAATGCTGATCAATGCCAGACGTGTAAACCTCAATATGCATGCTCCTGAGGCCCTCCCCAGTATGGTGAACATCGATGTCTGTCCACTGATGGAAAACTGCTGCAAGCCTCATGACAGCACACCAGCACTACCAGGTAATACCACATATCATGCGTTATGGCCACAAAACATGGAACAAATCATAAAAGGAGGGTGAGTATCCATATTCAGCACAGACACCTATACGTCCAGTGAACTGACAATGCTTACGTCATTGCAGTCCACCCATGTGCAACTAACCGTAAGCAAGACTGCTGTACAGTCTGTAGCATGCTACAGACCACACTCTCACACACAGGAACCCCACCCTGCTGTCCTGAAGACAGTGGACAGTATGAATGTACCACCAAATACAAAACAAGGTACACACAAATTACCACATAGGTGGTAAACCATTATGTATGGAAGGAGTAATCAGGGACCTAGTGACACAAGTGGACAGTAACCTGTTATGTGACAGTCACATTGCCAATTTGGCTAGGAAGACTGTCTATATTGGACACTGTATCATGAAAGGATTCACATCTACGTCAACAAAGGTCATTGTGCCCCTATACTGTTCCCCTTATCAGACCATAATGTAGTACAATGCCTCATTTGGGATGTACATTACCTGGCACCTGCAGCAGTTAGAAAGATCTCAAAGGTACCTCACCAAGAGTTAGAAAGGGTCTCAAATATATGTCATATGTTGCCTGGCTGTAGACACCACAGCTGAATGCAGTCACATACTGCCTACACAGAGGCATTGTATGTCTGTTGTACAAGTCCATGTCCAACACAGAAGTAATGGACATGCTCCACCCCAAAAAACTCAAAGCCATCGGAGCTGTGTGAGTCAGAGATGTCAACCTCAACACATAATCAAATAGGATGTGCTGGAGGGACAGATACCTAACCCTGAGGCTCTCCACACCCTGGAACAGAATACCACTACATGTTAGGCAGAGCCCTCACTGACACTCTTCAACAGGAAGTTTGCAAAATGGATGGATAATTGTAGATGTACACTGGGGGGTCTTTACTGTGTCATGTCCAGACAGAGGCACAGCTAAGTAAATCATAAATGGCCATAATATTCACATAGCAAGTGGCAAAAGCCACACACACTGTGGCTAGGCTTACAAATGCCCTAGGGTGGATAGCCTAGTATGAACCTATGAACCTATTATGATACAAATTGTACAGGATACTAAGGATAATCCCAAGGCTGCTGCAACTGATGGTAGGAAGCGTGTTGTGAATTCCCAGATATGCTCTGGATCACACAAATATTACAAACAACATACCAAACACACACACGTATTGCCAACATACATCCTGACAGGTGCAGTGCAACCCCCCCCCCCCCATAATGCAAAATATCTTTCCCAGCAGACTGCTGCCTCCCTGACATTATGTCAGCCTTACCACAGGATATGTACCCAAAGAGCAGTGTACAACAAAAGTGGTCGTCCTCAAGAAAGGTGTCGCCTGAATGGATACTAAAAACAACCACCACAGAATCCTGAGAAGCTTGGTCTGCACAGCTATGGAAAGGATCCGCATGTACTGCAGACATAAAGATATTGGGGATCTATTGACACCTGACCCTACCCAGTGTGGGTTTATTAAGTGCAGACCCTACCCCTAAACATGTGTGACTCAGTTGAAACAGTAATTGAGGTCACTGATGAGGGCAATGTGGTCCACACAGCGTAGCTGGACCTTGCAAAGCCTTCCATACAATACCCTACGTGTTCAATATAGATATGCTCACCAGCTTATATATACACCCCTATGTCACTAGAGGGGTTGCAAACCAGACCAATGACAGAACTGACATGGTCAGACATGCTGCAACCATGTCAGACTACAAACCACATATAACAGATATCCCACAAAGCTTGGTCCTGGGACCTTCCCCATCTGGTATATATGCCCCATAGGTACAGGCCAACATGTAAGGACTGTGCCTGAACATGTTTGCAGAGGACTACAGACCGCCCAACATATCTGACACTCCAGCTGACACAAGCATCCCACAAAAGTGCCAGATAGAAACAGACAACTGGTGCCATAGCCATGTCAGCAAGTTAAATGGAGAAAACTGTATAGTCAACCTCTGTGGATATACAGTAAGTGACCACCAATTACCACATAGGTGTTAACCCATTACATACTTAACATGTAATGACAGGCCTGGGTACACAAGGTGATAGATATCCTACATTGGACAAACATGTGGCTGTAGTGTTAACAGAAACAATCCATTTACCAACCTAATCATGAAGGTTATGACATCTAGATAAGGGGAGGTCATTGTGGTTCTGCAGTTATCCTTCATCAGCGTTACAATTGACTACAACAGACACCTCCATCAACTGTAAAGTCCACAACAGTACCTCACCAGGAGTATCAAAGAGCTTGAACAGATGTAATGTGTTGCCTGATTAAACAGAGTGCAACTCTACACACTGCCATGCTGGCCACCCAGATGCAAGCTGTGCCTGATGTAGAAAGCCATGTCCAAGCTGGAATCAATGAACATGCTGCACCTTGTACAATCTGAATGGCAGTGAGCTATGCACAAGAGGGACCTGAACCCCAGCACTGACATACATAGGACAAGCTGTACTGCATTATCCATAATACAGAAGCCACCCCCACGCATGAGTAAACTACCAGTACAGGTTATCCATAGAGTCACTCATTGATTCTCCTCAACAGGAATCTTAATGAGTGGATGGGAGATGGTAGGTTTACCCTGGGTATCACTGTTATGTCATGGGTAGACAGAGGCACAGTATACTAAACATGACATATGTCATGGCAAACTACACTTACAATGTGTTGAAGGACAAACACACTCTCTGACTAGCATTAGAAATGGCCTAGGGCACATCGGTAGTGTTTGCCAATGTACACCTATGTTGTGGAATACACTACTGATGTTGGACGAGGCTGTTGTAAGTAGTTAATATCTGAACATAATGCAACATGGTCAGATAGGTTCATAGGTTTATACTAGGCTATCTGCCCTAAGGCATCTATAAGCCTAGCCCAGAGTTTTGTGGCTTACGCCACCCCTTATATGAAAAAATACTGTGCCCATTAGTTTGTTGTGCCTCTGTCCAGCAGTGACACAGAGACGATTCCCGGGGTAAACCTACGATCTCCCATCCACAGGTCAAGATTCCTCTTGAACAGAGCCAGCGAGGTGCTCTGCCTCACATGGACCGGGATTCTATTCCACAGCATAGGGAGTCTCTGAGTGATAAATCTATCCCTCCAGCACGTTCTATTTATATCCGTGCTAAGGTTTAAGTCACTTGCTCTAGTGGTTCTGGTGGATTTGGATTTTTTGAGGTGGAGCATGTCCATTAATTCCTGGTTGGACATGGCCTTGTATGTCAGGCACATGTCACCTCTGAGCAGACGGTATGCGACTGAATAGAGCTGGAGTTTCTTCAATCTGGCAGCATATGACAGATGTTGGAGTCCCTTTATCCTTTTGGTGAGGGACTTTTGGGGTCTCTCCAATTGCTGCAGATGTCGGGTGAGATACATCCCGAATGGGGCATTGTACTCGATCATTGGTCTGATAAGTGAAGAGTACAGGGGAACAATGACCTCACTAGATCTGGATGTGAATCCCTTCATGATCAGGTGGGCAATGTAGAAGGTCTTTCTAACCACTTTAGCAACGTGAGTGTCAAAAGAAAGGCCACTGTCAACCTGGGTCCCCAGGTCCCTGATAACCTCTTCTGTGCTTAGAGGATTGCCACCTATATGGTAGCTTGGGGTTACCTTGCTTTTCCTGAAGGGTATGACTATACATTTTTTGGCATTTAACTTCAGGCCATGGCTCTGGCACCAGCTATCGGTTTCCGTGAGTCCCCTCTGAAGGATATCCGTGTCTGATGCACTTTTCACTATGGCGCTCAGTTTGCAGTCATCTGCAAACTTTGTCAGCCAAAGTCCTCCCATGTTGGCCTGTACTTCTGAGAAGTAGATGCCGAACAATAGGGGGCCAAGGACCGAGCCCTGTGGGACACCACTTGTGACCGGCTTGGAGTCTGACATAGCGCCAGCAACTCTAACCCTGTGGGTTCTGTCCTTAAGCCAGTTTGCAACCCATCTTGTGACATATGGGTTTACATTTAAGTTGGTAAGTTTTTCTACAATACCTGAGTGGAGTATTGTGTCGAAAGCCTTTGCAAGGTCAAGGTAGGCTGTATGGACTGCCTTTCCCTCATCAATGGCCTTGGTGACTGTTTCGAAGAAGTCGACCAAGTTCAAAAGGCATGATCTGCCCTTGACAAAGCCAAACTGAGACGGGTCCAATGTCTGCATGTCCCCTATATCTTTGTTTATGAGCTCCATTATGATCCTCTCCATAGCTTTGCAGACTAGACTTGTTAAGCTTATGGGGCGGTAATTACCAGGGTCCGTAGAGGCACCGCCTTTGTGCAGATGTGCACAATTGGACCCTAACCAAGCTGTTGTGCTCACTATGGAAATGTAAACCAGTGATAGGACTAAAGCCCAGGATACTGTCCACCACAGTGAAAGTACTGAACCACTACACTATACAGTACTAAAGTGTTAGGTCAGTACGAACAGATGTTGACAATTGTATGCAATGTATCCCATGCAAAGCCTGCAGGCACAGTATAATCCCTGTTGTGTTCACACAAAAAGCATTTGGACAGTAACTACACAACATGACACAGAACACACACCCATAAACAGGAGATATTTGTTGAAGTTCACACTCATCCACAAATGTGATGGGCTGCAGAGTTCAACATATGGAAAGCTCACACTGGGCATGCTCACACACTTTGATAAATGAGACATCTTTCACACAACATGCCATGGGAAGGCTGAACTGGGCATGCTCACACACACAGTCCAAATATCAGTTTAGCATTTTGCCACATATATCTGGTATATGTACGTGTTATTCCAGTAACCAACAACATTATAGCAATCTGACCAGTGCTCACACTTAAATGACTACAGAGACATACATGATATAGTGGATTTCCCCCATATGCAAACATCTTCCACAGATACATAAGTTGTTCATACAAACAGGAAATGTTATGGCAATAAAGACCTGCAAACACTGCTATCAGCACCAAATAATGTGCATCTGACAGTTAAACATATGGGTGTAGAGGTCAACACTAGGCTGTTTGCCCTAGGGAATGACAGCTTATCCAGAGTGTGTGTGTGTGGGTGATTGTGGTTGGTCTGTGTGCAAGTCTGTGTGAGGGAAATGTTCCTTTTAGCAACTGGGAAAACACACCACAGGATGCTCATTCACCTTTCTAAACACTGATGATGTCAGCACCCTATAAGTATATCAGGAGAAAGAAAATCTCCCAGTAATCCGAATAGCGTGCTCTGCTAATGCGTCCATCTCTAGTGTCATAACATAGTTAGGTAGGGGTTTGAATGTGGCAAGTGTGTGTGAAGGGGGGTTAGTGTGTGTGTAAGTGTGTATGAAAAGAACATCCCTTTTGGCAACTCTGAAAACACACCACAGGATGCCCATTCCCCTTTCTAAACACTGATGATGTCAGCACCCTATAAGTATATCAGGAGAAAAGAAATCTCCCAGTAATGCGAATAGCGTGCTCCGCTAATGCGTCCGTCTCTAGTGTCATAACATAGTTAGGTAGGGGTTTGAATGTGGCAAGTGTATGAAGGGGGGTTAGTGTGTGTGTAAGTGTGTATGAAAGGAACATCCCTTTTGGCAACTGTGAAAACACACCACAGGATGCACATTCCCCTTTCTAAACACCGATGATGTCAGCACCCTATAAGTATATCAGGAGAAAAGAAATCTCCCAGTAATGCGAATAGCGCGCTCTGCTAATGCGTCCGTCTCTAGTGTCATAACATAGTTAGGTAGGGGTTTGAATCCAGCAAGTGTGTGTGAAGGGGGGTTAGTGTGTGTGTATGAAAGAAACATCCCTTTTGGCAACTGGGAAAACACACTACAGGATGCACATACCCCTTTCTAAACAATATCACAATTATTTATGGCTTTTGATTCCAGACATGTCACGTGTGGTTTGCTCACACAGAATGCCCATGTGTGCGGGTTGTTTCTCACAATAATGCATGACATCGATTAAACCAGTTATGGCAATGCACACATGATGTATGTGTGTGCCAAATACACATATGTACCTGTGACCTTCAATAGTTACCATGTGTGATGCCTGCAACATGTGAATACATGGTATTTGCACTGGGTAACATTATGACTGTGGTCTTCTGTGCAGGTGCTGCATGTGGGATGTGTATATACAGTGTGAGATGTAGATGCTATCAACCTAGTAGTGAGGGATACACACCTGGTCTGGGGCATATAGTCTACATGTTGTTGATGAAGAGGTGCTGCATGTTTTCACCTGTTGTGGGAGTTGTAAGAAATTGTTCCATAGCAATGCAGTGACTGCATGCTAAGAACCTTTCAGCTAGGGTGTTGTAGCTACAGTAATTCATTAGCATTCAGTAATATGTCAGCATTCCTGGTGAGGGTATGATGCCATCCACGAATGGCCCGGTGTGTTCCCGTGCTTGTATTGCTGTCAGTGTAGGTCTACATCAGACTGGTATTGCAGTCACTGTAGTATTTCATGCCACCTGACAGGTTATGCCAGTACTGGGTTCAGAGTGCTTAGTCCACAGTTTGGCTATGTGTTTCCATCTCATACATGTGTTGTACATCCATGGGTAGGGGATAGGGATGACTGTGTACATGTGGCAGCTGTGACATTACTACATGACTCACATATTCCACAACTGTACCATAGAGGTGACTGACAACTGACCTTTGCACATGCTACCATAGTATTGAGATTGCATTGGTGATTAACAACACATAGGGCCAATGGTGAACAAGATACATAGGTTCATAGGTTCATACTAGGCTATCTGCCCTAGAGCATTTATAAACCTAGCCAGAATGTGTGTGGCTTTCACCATGCATTGTAAATCTATCTTGCTATGCCCTTTTCCAAGGTTAGTATACTGTGCCTCTGTCTAACAGTGACACATAAGTGATACCCAGGGTAAACCTACAATGTCCCATCCAGTCATTAATATTCCTCTTGAAGACATTCCTGAGTGACTCTGCCTAACCTGTATTGGGATAATATTCCAGAGTGAAGGGAGCCTCTGAGTTATGAATGTGTCCCTCCAGCATGTCCTATGTATATCACTCCTGAGGTTCACGTCTTTCCAGCATGTAGCTTGATGGGATTTGGATATTCTGAGGTGCAGCATGACCATTAAGTCCATGTTTGACATGGCTTTATATGTCAGGCACAGATTGCCTATGAAGAGGCAGTATGCCACTGAGTAGAGCTGCTGTTTCTTTAACCAGTCAGTATGTGGCATCTGTTTGAGCCCTTTGATCCTCTTGTTGAGGTACTTTTGTGGTCTTTCCAGTTGCTGCAGGTGTCTGGTAAGGTGCATGCCAACAGGGGCATTGTAGTCAATTATGGGCATGATGAGGGATGAGTAAAGAGGCACAATGTCCTCCCCTGATCTACATGTGAATCCCTTCATGATGAGGTGGCCTATATAAAATGTTTTTCTAACCACTTTGGCCATGTGGTTGTCAAATGAGAGAATGCTATCAACTTGTGTACCCCAAGGTCCATAATTCCTTCGTCTGTACTTAATGGATTAACACATATGTGGTACTTTGTGGTCACTTTGTTTTTGCCAAAGGGGATGACTATACACTTTTTGGCATTCAGCTTGAGGCCATGGCTGTGGCACAAGTCGTCTGTTTCTAAGAGGCCCTTTTGGAGGATGCGTGTGTTGGCTGGAGAGTTGATTATGGCATCCAGTTTGCAGTCATCTGCGACTTGCTCAGCCACAGTCCTTCCATGTTGGCCTGTACCTCTGATAAATATATACTGAACAAGACAGATCCCAGGGCTGAGCCTTGTGGGACACCACTTGTAACTGGTTTTGAGGCTGACATGGCTCCAGCAATTCTAACCATGTGTGTTCTGCCCTTGAGCCACTGTGCAATATCTGTAGTGACATAGGGGTTAATATGTACACTGGTGAGCTTCCCTAGAATGCACAAGTGGGGTATTGTATCAAAGGCTTATGCAAGGTCCAGTCAGGCTGTGTAGACCACCTTCCCCTTGACAGTGGCCTTGGTGACTGTTTCAAAGAAATCAAACAGGTTTGAGAGGCAGGATCTGCCATTAACAAAGCCAAACTGTGTATGATGCAGTGTCTGTAGGTCCCCAATATCTATATTTATGAGGTTCATGATGATCCTTGCCATAGCTTTGCAGACCAAGCTATTCAGACTTATGGGGCGATAGTGTCCAGGATCCGTTAAGGCACCACCTAAATGTAGAGGGACCATTGTTGCTGTACGCCACTCTTTGGCCACATATCGTGTAGTAAGGCTGGGACTGAACAGTAGTGTTATGTCTGGGTGTAGCTCTTCTTGGAGTTCATGTAGGACACAGCCTGAGACACTGTCTGTTCCCATTGATGCAGTGTTTATTGCTTTGGAGAGGGCAGCTCTTACCTGAGCATCTGAGATGTCAGGGGGGCAGCACTCTGCTGGGAGAAATATTTGCCCTTTTGGTGTGGAGGGGGGGAGAAGGTAGCAGTGAACCTGTCCACTAGGATGCTGGCAATGTCTGTGTGTTTGGTATTTCTTTTGACATCTTGGACTACCTCTGAGCATATCTGGGAATTACCACCCAGGTTCCTAACATAACTACAGAAAGCCTGGTGATTATCCTCAGTGTCTTGTGGAATCTTCTCTCAAAGATGGCCTTAGACAATCTTATGAGTGCCTGTAGTTTTCTTCTAATACTCATCAGTGATGCCTTCACATTTTGGGAGTTTTTTGTATCATTTAGTAGCTTCATCCTTCTATTGTATAGTTTGTTTATGGCTGGTGTCCACCACACAGGACGTCTGCCTTTGGAGGATTGGGTCTTGCTTTTATTTGGGATTGCATGATCCATGCATTCCTGAAGGTGTCCATAGAATACCTTTATACAGGTATCTGCAGTCTGGTCCATATTTTCAACAGGCCTGGGGGCTTTGAAGGTTTCCACATCATTTATGAGGAGTGTGAACATGCTTTACATGAGTTGTTGACTGTATTCTTCTGTGCAGGGGGTGGCCTTGGGATGTGAATATCCAGTGAGATTAGTTTATGGTCTGATCTTACCAGTAAGGGATACACTTCTGGTCTGGAGCATAGAGTCCCCATATTGGTGATGATCAGGTTCAGTATGTTTTCCCCTCTTGTGTGAGTGGTAACAAGTTGTTCCATAGCATTTTGGTATATAAATTCTAGTAATCTGTGGGCTAGGGTGTTGGAGCTACAGTCATGCTCCCAGTCTATGTTTGGGTAGTTTAACCCACCCAATATAATGGTGTATGGACAGACCTACATACTTCCAACTGTTTTCTGGAAGGCCAAGTGCGGTTCTTGTGTTTGTGAAGGTGGTCTGTAGCAGGCTATAACCTGGAAGGCAGTTTTACCCATTGTTACTTGCATATGGATAGTCTCTGATGTTTGGTGCTTTGCCACCAACCTGGAGGTGTGGGTATCTTGGATGAATATCAATACACCCCCTCCTTTTGTGGTTTTGTGCAAGTTTTGGGCCTGAAAAGCATGGTATGAGGTATAACTTGGTAGTGCTGGGGTGCTGTTGGTAGCCCTGAATCCGGTATCTGTTACTACACAGATAGCGATGTTCTCCATGCTGAGGAATGTTTCGAGTGTGTGCATCATCAGGTTTAGAGTCCTGCAGTGGCATATATGACTGCTCACGTGGACAGATGCCAGGTAAGTCATATGCAAAGTGTCACAGGCAACATACATGTGCACAGGAGAAACAGTGACATTCTGTCAAGTGAGACATGAACATACATATAGTAAGCTATGCAGATGTCACTAGGAGTCCACAGAAGCTGTGTAACTCTGCATGGCAGGTCGGATCAGTATTCCAGGGTAACTGCAAGGAAACATGCATGCAAACATAGCTACTGTAAGCAGGGCTGCATGTAGTCCATTGTACAACAAACAAGCTGTACCACTTTCAGTAGGTAACACTGCAAATGCTCACCAGCTGACATATGAATACCTATGTCACCAAAGGTGATACTTACCAGACCAAGGACAGAAATGACATGGCCAGACACGCTGCATCCCACATGAACACATATCTCAAGCAACACAGACCTCACAAAGTCAGTGTTCTTAACAGGCACAGCCCATAAGGCCAAACACAATGTGTGACACACCTATAATAGGTGATGCCATAGTCAGACACACTGACGTCCCCCTCTCCAGACTGAGCAAGGTGAGGGTCACATTTAGCTACCTGTCGGGTGATAGAATGTGCCACATAACATAAGCACTCAGGTCACTCCACAGCAAGTACAAGTATGAGGCAGTCATTGTCCATGCTGGTGTGAACAACCTGAGACATACCTCCCTGGACCACATGTAAACAGACACAGAGGAGCTCTTACATCACCCTCTCAAACTCAGGAATCCCACACAACCTTCATGACGACACAGGAGAGTATAGATTTCTCTGCAAACACCATCATACTGGGTGACTTCAACTACCCAAACATAGACTGTGAACATTACTCAAGCCACAATACCCAAGCTCTAGGGTTCCCATAGTTCAGAAACTCTTTTGCTATGGAACAAGTAGTCAACATTCCCACAAGAGGGGAAAATATACTAGACCTGTTCATCACAAACATGAGTACAAAATGCTCACCACTTGAAGTATATCCCTCATTGTTACAATCGAACCATATACTAATCACACTGGAGTACTGGATCCCCCACATATGCAAACCTCAAACACATCTATGTGTGTGTGGGAAATGCCCCTATTAGCAACTGTGACAGTACACTACAGGATGCAGATTCCCCTTTTGAAACACTGATGATGTCAGCACTCTATAACTATATTACCTGAATTAAAGCTCCCCAGTAATTCGTATAGAGCGCTCTGCTAATGTGTCTGTCTCTCGTGTCATAACATAGTTAAGTAGGGGTTTGAATCCTGCAAAGGGAAATTATGTGAGTTAGTGTGAGTGGGGTTTGTGTGTGTGTATAATGCTGTGAGGGAAAAGTGCCTTTTGCCAACTGGGAGAACACACTACAGGGTGCACATCCCTCTTCCTAAACACAGATGATGTCAGCACCCTCTAAGTACAGCATTAGAAAGGATTTCTCCCACTAATGCAAATAGCGCACTCTGCTAATGTGTCTGTCTCTAGTGTCATAACACAGTTAGGTAGGGGTTTGAATCTTGCAAATGGAAAGTATGTGTTTTAGTGTGTGTGCACAATGCTGGGGGTGGGATGTGGCTTTTGCCAAATGGGGCTACGCACTGCAGGGTGCACATTTCCCTTAACAAACAGTGATGTTGACAGCACCCTATACAAACAACATGACAACAGACAACTGCCAGTACTCAGTATAGTGCTACATGCTACTGTAGCACACACATGTACCAGAACATACCTAGATAGTGTTTTGAAACCTGAATGTGGCAAGTGTGTGGATGTGGGATGTTTCTGTGTGTGCATTTCCGTATGGAAAACGTTGGATGTGGCAATCAGGGAACCACAGTACCTGATGCACATTACACTTTTAAACTAATGAGGTTGCCTGCACCCTGTGAGTACAGGTAGAGTGGAGGAAATCGGTAGTAATCCAAATAGTGCACTTTTCAAATGTGTACCTGTCATGTGTCGACAGCTACTCATGTAGGGTAATAAATAATGGAAATGGCAGGTGAGCGTGTGCATATGCGGGGGTACCAGGATGTGTGTAAATGCATGTGTGACAGAACAGATACATACAGCTGAATCTACAATACAGCACATGATGCACATTCCCATAGTCAATGGTAGCATGTGATGGTGTGCAGCTGGTACACTTTGGTAAGTAGTATGGGTGCAGATAACAATTCAGGACATTCATACAGTTACTGCAGCAGGAATGCTGGGATATACACACAATCATAGTGGAAAAGTGAACAGTTTCCAACATGTCACTACTTATACACATCTATGTAGTCACCCTGTGCATCAGCAATGTGTTTACCTTTTCCTGCACTGATGTTGTAGTATGCAGGAGGTGGCACAGTGTCATCATATGCACAGGGTGTGGGTTAGGTATGCCCAATCCAGCCACTAGTACCACCAATTGACATGTGTGTGTATGTGTGTTTGTGAGGGGCAGCAGTACAGGGTGGACCAATGTTGGTGCAGTGTGTGTGTGTGTATGTGTTTGCCCTAGGTGTTACATTTCTGCATGTGTGTAAGCACGCACACAGTCCCACATAATGGCTGCCATGTACAGGGTTTTGTGGACAGCCACAGACTGCACCTGTCAGGTCATCCAGATCAGTGTCTGTGGGCACGGACACGGTACCTGTGCCTGGCAGGGGTGCTATGGACCGTATCCGGTACTAACCCAGACTGGGTACTGTCATCAGAAGCGGGTGTGTGTTGACTGGACACAGTTCCCTGTTGGGACTGTCCAGAGCCACGTGCACATGGTCTCCTGGGGCGTCCTGATGACAGCACTAACCCAGCATTGCTGGGGCTGCTGCTGGCACTTGAGGTGCGTGAGTGGGCCTGTTGTCGTCTGCGGCGACTGCCAGCTGGTGCTATTGCCGGCATACAGCCATGTCGACGCCACAAATGCACACCATCGCCCTGGCCCATGGACATCTGGTTGTGGAGCAGCTGTTGTATGTCCCCACAACATCTGTCAATGACATCTGTGAAATTACGAATAGCATTCGCAATGTCACACATGTCATCTGTCATGGCTGTGCAACATGCTGTCAGCTCCCTCAGACCCTGTCTGGTGTACCTTTCCATACGCGCCTGTGCCTGCATAACAGTCCGAGACATAGTGGAGGTTGACATACCTCCTTGGGCACGTCGGCCAGAGGCAGTACGGCCACGGATGCCCCCACGAGAACCCATGGGCAACTGTCTGCATAACCAGACACCTACAGCAACTGGAAAAACCCCAACAGTACCTCATCAAGAGGATCAAAGGGCTCAAACAGATGCCATATGCTGCCCGGTTAAAGAAATTCCAGCTGGACTCAGTGGCATACTGCCTGTTCAGAGGCAATCTGTGCCTGACGTATACAGCCATGTCCAACCCAGAAGTAATGGACATGCTGCACCTCAGGAAATCAAAATCCCATATAGCCACACGCTCAAGAGACCTGAACCTTAGCACTGAAATAAATAGGACATGCTGGAGGGACAGAGTCATAACCCAGAGGCTCCCTTCACTCTGTAATGAACTCACAGTACAGGTTAGGCAGAGTCCCTCATTGACTCTCTTCCATAGGAATCTGGATGAGTGGATGGGAGATCATAGTTGTACCCCGGGTATCACTTCTATGTCACTGTTAGACAGAGGCACAGTATACTAACCTCAGAAAAGGGCATAGCAAAGTAAATTTTAATTGGGTGGCAAAAGACAAACACATTCTGGCTAGGCTTATCAATGCCCTAGGGCAAATAGCCTAGTATGAACCTATGAACCTATGTGTACTGCTATACTACTTCTGCCATATGTTGCATGTGTGTGTGTTGTGGGGGATGCGCAGGTAATGGCCAGATATTTCTACACAGGCAACACTTCTGAAACACTCTGAGTGTTCATCCCAACATACTGTATGTGTGTTGCCATCCAACACTGTGATGTGGACACACATTACTCATCCTGGATATACATATCCCAACAACACCACAAGCACAGTACACTACCTTGCTATGTATGTATGTAATTACACAGTTATTCACTAGTTAGAACTGTGATGCTATCCATGCAGCCCACTGGGCCAGTGGAAGCCAGAACACACACTGCTGGCCCCTTTGCAAAAGCTTACCACAGACATCCCACATAGTGCATGTAATGTGCACACACATATCTAACCCAGACCATATGCACACCATTTATTTATCCTGTCCAGTGGACTACAGATACAGGCACATTGTATAACAATAGCAGGAGGCTACTGCAGCACAGAGCAGATTCACATGAAGGCAAGGCATCTGTGGTCAGCAGTGGTAAGATGCTTCACGTTCACCAAATGCACAGATATTGGCAACATTGTTGCAGACAGTTTAGGTGCAGGTATCCCCCCCCCATTCTCCTACACAAGTGGAATTAGTTATCACAGATGAATGTAACCTCCCTATCATCTCACATGTCCAGGTGAGGGCCACCCTCAACATTGCAGAACACACAGCATCACTGTTACAAAATGGTATCCCTGGATGTGTGATACGTTCACCCCTAGAGGACATAGCACCACATTACAGACTGATATTAAACCCTGGCCATACTACAAGATATGTACCTGAACAGTGCCATACATACACAGTGGTCCCACACCAATGAGGAGGAATCTCTACTGACCCTGGGAACTACTGCATCATATGCATAACTGGCCTTGTGTTCTAGGCTATGGAAGTTTTAAGTATGGAAGACATGTACAGCAATATTACATATGTATATATATCAGGACTATGTACACACAACATATCTTATGGACATACCTATAGATAGTGAACTATGATACATTTGGAGGTTTCACAGTATACACAGTATTAACCTGCTACTTTGCATTACCTGTGTTTGTGTCAGCTGTTGCTGTGTCACTGGTGCTAATTGCTGCTGCTGGTTTTGTTGCTGTGATGATGCAGTTTTTTTTTATCACTGCCTTTATTGCTTTATTTATTTATTTCTCTCTCTCTCTCTCTCTCTCTCTTTCTCCGTCGGTTTGGTGCAATGAATGTATTGCATGTGTGGAGTGTTAGTACTGGATGCTTTTGTAGGTATCTGCATAGGTCCATGTGATGGCCTCTGCACCAATTGTAAGGCAGCATTTGTTAATTGCATGCAGCCAGTTGTGTACTGATTGCATGTCTCACTGTGATTTCAGGACAGTGCTATAAAAGGGTATGTGAGATAGGCGTTGCCCTTTCAGATTGTAAGGGCGTGGACCATGCTGGTATGCTGTCGACAGTATTCTGTGAGTGTGAAGGTTAGTAAGTCTCTCATGATTCATGCTGTGTTGTAAAGTCAGGTTGCTGCATTTCTCTCACCTGTTCCCTGTAGTGAGTGTGTATGCATACTGACACCTACAACTATATTTCCATATGCATTAATATATATATATATATATATATATATATATATATATATATATATATATATATATAATGTGTGTACATATACATACTTTCATATATGTACATTAGCTTACATTATTAAGTACAAGCTAACAATTAGCAGAGCTGTTTCTGTTAACACTAAACTAGTATGGGAATCCAGTAATTAGGACAGTAAAAGTCTACCTGACATGCTTTGGGTAGTACACATCCTATATTGCCTTTATCTTCATTTCTACTATTACATGTTCTACTTATTTTAGCACTATATTCCTGTATGAGAGTCATGGCTTAGTGGTAGGTCATACAGACTAGTGTTACAATGGTCTTGTGGTAGGGCCTAATAGTATGCTTTTATTTTGCTTTCAAATTGAGTACAGGGCCTATCAATCAAAGTGCTGAAGGCACCTTTAAGCAGTTAAAAGGGTTAGTAAGTCTCACAGGAGTCAGGCTGTATTGCAGATTCTGGTTGCTGCATTTATCTTCACTGTTTCCTGTAGTGAGTGTGTATGAATACTGACACCTACCACTATATTTCATATGTATTAATATATATATATATATATATGTGTGTGTACATATACATACTTTCATATATGTACATTACCTTACATTATTATGTACAAGCTAACAATTAGCAGGGCTGTTTCTGTTAACACTAAACTAGTATGGGAATCCAGTAATTCGGGCATTAAAAATCTACCTGACATGCTTTGGGTAGTACACATCCTATATTGCCTTTATATTCATTCCTACTATTACATGTTATATTTATTTTAGCACTATGTTCTTGTATGAGAGTCATGGCTTAGTGGTAGGTCATACAGACTAGTGTTACCGAGGTCCTGGGTTTGAGACTGACAGTGGGAATTTATTTTTCTTTCAAAATGAGTACAGGACCTGTCAATCAAAAGTGCCAAAGGCACTTTTAAGCACTTAAAACCAGGTCTGCTGCTTGCTGAGCTCACGCATGCGCACTGGCGGTGAGCTCCGCTAACACAAGCGCACACCCGTGCTATTTTCTTTGAAAGAAAAGAAAAAGGGGTGACAGGAAAGTGGTGAAAAAGGGGTCACAAAGAGGATAAGACAGTAGGGAAACAAGCTTGGGATTTGCAGGAAGGATGTAGGTGAGGCCCATAGCTGCCCATGTCTTTCTCAGCAACAGCTGTGCATTTGTATGTAATTTGGTGTGACATTTGAAACCTTCCACCCCTGAGAGAGGTGTCAGGACAACATTAATATCTGTTGTACAGCCAATTGTAATTAACAGTTTCAATGTCTAACGGACATGTGTGCAACATGGACAGCTATGTATGGGGCATAATTTTTTTGTGGGTACAGAGTGCCCCCCCTTTTTTTTTTAATCAGGTGAGAGTGGTATGTCAGGTGAAGGTAGTCGGTATAGCTGGGGAGGTAGGTTGGGTAGGTTAACAGACAAGACAGACAAGACGCATACAGGGGCGGTGTATGACACATGTGGGGGGGGTTACACAATTGACGGGGACGGAGGTTGGGATATCCAGGGCACATGAGCCCACAGATGGCAACAGTGGAACTGATATCCCCACCCATAGGCAGTTGCCACTGTTCCTTCGTAGCCCAGGACGGGGCTGTGCTGGGGGCTGTGCAGGCGGGACAACGAGCATGCCCGTAAGCTGTGCCACCCGGGCCTCAAGCTGGCGTAGGGGCCCAAGAACAGAGTCTTGAATTTCCCTTCGCACCACAGACCGGACACCTTGGAGGGTGAGTGGACAGGCTCCTCCGGCCACGCTTGCAGAGGGGGGACAGGCCCCATCCCCTGCAGCACTTCCACCCGAAGGTGGCACAGGGCCACTGGAGGAGGGTCCGGCCTGGGCACTAGTGCCAGGTGCAATCGCCAGATGAGGTGGGAGAGGTGGCTCCGCTGGGACCTGCCTTCCCAAGCGTTCTAGGTTTGTGAGTATGTTATGTTAGTTTGGGTTAGTAGCATATTATTCCATTCAAATTAGTTGTAACAGCATGCATTGGTATTCCCATTAAACAAACACCCAGATATTAACACCATTGAACAACAGGCATATAAATATCACATGCATTATTTGAACAGAAATACACAATCAAACAACATGCAGGGTTGATTAATGGCAACAGGCCATCAGGTTTGCAGGTATGAACAGGGCACATGCAACAACGGACATGCATATATTTTTGAAACAACAGGACAAATGTCCATGGTTAATGAAATGTTCACATACCAATATTTAGTGAGTTTTTAATTTGCAATTATAGGGTGGGGTGGAGAAAGAAAATGATGACACATTCATAAATTATACATTGATATACATTTGTAATAGAAACACAATTAACTTGTGGGTGATAGTTTCCAAATGATTTTTAATTGACTGTCATGCTAGACCTGTTACAGATACATCACTATCCTAGTTATTTTGAATTTGATCAGATACATCATCCTGCTACACTTTGATGACAGGGCAGGGGACAACTATGGATGTTTAGTATGTCAGACAATCATTCATTCTATCTGAAAATTGTTGACTGTCATTACCATATACAGATTTTGGCTTAAACATTCAAGATTCAGACACACTGAAATCAGTTTAGGATGTTAAGCTTTAATTCCCACATGCATTTAGTTCTGTAGAACCACACTGAGGCTTATATATTCAGGAGTTATTGCTACTTTATTTATTGATACATGACCCTTTCTGTCACTCTCACACATCCTGCTATTTCACAGTTCAGGTTGGTACTTCTAGGCTTTGTTCACATATTAGACCTGTGGTGATTCAAACACTTTCCAGCAGCCTCACTTCTGTCATGATTCAGCATTTCAACAGGGGATATATCTCACATGTGATTAACTCAGCTTCTAAAGCTGTACTCTTGAGACTACTGCAGGTTATACTACATTTAATTAATGGTGGGACATCTGTATTACAGAACTATTTATTTCTATCAATTATATTTCCAGTTTCACTTGCATACTGATGAACTTGTTGCAGCCATACCTGCAGACTTTCACTTGTTGCTTGCACATTCTATTACTTTTAATCAATACACTGCAGTGTTCTGCTACGTGCTACACTATAATATTTATTTACAAGTACTAGGTGGGGTTACTAACCTGCATGGTGGTGCAGCCGCACCAGCCTGCGGTCATGTGCCCTGTGATTCGCAGAGCGGACACCTGCAGCTGTAATACAAAACAAGTAATATTGGAATACACATCTCCATGGTATCAGCTAGTTGAATTCCTTACATACATAAGTAAAATGTAACTTACTCAGTAGTGGGGCATTGGGCATATCCCGGGCCTCCTGGATCCATTGGGTCAACTGGTCTTGTTTACGTCGCTTCAGGTCCGCATGGTGGTGACGGACCTGCTCACCGGTACGTGGAATCCCAGTAGCACTAGTGAGATCATGAGCCAACTGGTCCCATGCCTCCGCCCTGTATGCTCCCCATGAGACCTGGCCCTGCATGAGTTGGGCCTCATGATGGTGAACTAGGAGCCAGACAATGTATCTGGACTCCTCAATGCCCCACCGCTGTGCTCGAAAGTAACGTCCCTCCCCTACTCCACTCATTCTGCCTGCAGGTCTATTCTACAATCGTTTATGCTGTGTATTCCTGCCTATGGGGCTTATATATGCCGATTTTCCCGCACATTTCTATGATTGGCCGTTTTGGAATTGTATCAACTTCACAGAAACTGCTTTATCATGCTCCATTTTGGATTACATCCTATATATATGCTATTTCTGCATTTCTAAGTACTGCTGTCATGGCTTAGTGGTTTAGTACCTTGACTCTAGTGCATGGTATCCTGGGTTCGAATCTGACCACTGATTTTTAATTTTTATGACTGTCTAGAAATAAGTACAGGACCTGTCAATCAAACGTGCCAAAGGCACTTTTAAGCACTTAAAACCAGGTCTGCGCTCGTCTGCACGGAGCTCACGCATGCGCACCGGCGGTTAGCTTGTGGGTGCAGCACGCACCTCCGCGCAAACAGTGTGCACCGAGTTAAACCTTAATTGGCTATTAACACGCATGTTAAGCTAAGCACAGCTAGTTGCACACAGTTTGAGCCTGTTAAACCAGTGCTTAGCTACGGGCAAGCAATTTGCAGCCTTTGAAACACTACTCAGCTACGGGCACTCTGTCTCACATTGTTTGACAGCAGCTTAGCTATCAGTACATTTCTAAATAGTTTTATTATTGTATTACTTGAAAATATATGCTCCATTTCATTCCATTTTACAAAAGGAAATACTTTTACATTTGTACAATACTGTCAGGGGCCTTTTTAGTGCTTATTTACAAAAAAAAGGTTGTTGTGTGGGCTCGAACCTTGCCTGCCTGCTCTTAAGCCGACAACTCTACTGCTATGCTATTACTTCTTGGCTTACTTTGCATATTTAGTTCTTATATCCTTTTCCACTGATTGCTAACTGCAGTTGTGCTAGTAGCACACCCGCGCACACAAGTGCACGCATTAGCAAACATTTACGGGGTTTTAAAAAAAATAAAACAGTTTTCATTTTCATTTTATAACATCTGTTCACTTTTTACATTGCTGGTCTGTGGGGGCATGTGTTGTGTAGTGTGTTTATTCACATTTCCATGGCCTCTCTCGTGGCTGTTTACTTTCTGCCATTCTAGACTTCCGAGGGCGTGTCCGCTTGCAGGGCTTAGCCTACGGACACGCCCCCTACTGTCTTACACTCACCGTGTAAGAGTTACAGTGTGATTCAGCATGCCTCATGCACCCCATGCATATGCATGACATGCTGACATCACACCGTTTAACTGCAGCCTCCGTGTAAGAGTTATAACTCTTACACGGAGGCTTCCTGAATTTGGCCCAGTGTATCCTTACGAACCAGTCCATCTTTTCTTCCAAGGTGATGTCAGGATACAACAGTAATTAATCTATTAACCTTCCATTCTTCCCACATTTCTCCAGTAAAGGCAACAACATTTTACATTACTTAGATGTTCACAGACAATTGCATCTCTATCTAGATATCAATGACAAATTCAGGAAATCAGATTAATTATTCATCTGAGCCTTTTCCCCAACAGAAGTTTGCCATATCATAGAGAACAGGCTAGAGGACAAGATAAAAAGAGTCATATCTCACCCTGTATGCAGCCCTTACCTCCACTAGAATCTAGAATGTTCACATACAGCAGGCTAGATTCTCTTGGCTGAAAGGACCTGGTCCTTCAGCCATGGCAATCTGTGTGTAAGGGACCTGAAATTATGCTGAACCACAAGAATGTAGTGGAGGTCTTTCATAAAACACAATGGTTCATTGCTGCCTGTGTACACCAGAGGTGATAGAGTATATTCCATTGAAATTGGTCAATTTACCCACTAGAGTGTAGCCACATGGTAGAGAACAGGTGAGAGGAGTCAATAAAACGGGTATTCAAGACGGTCCTTTCCTCCACTAGAATCTAGCATTTTCACATAGAACAGGCTAGACTACGTTGGCTGAAAGGACCTGGGTCCTCCAGCCATGGCAATCTGTGTTGAAGGGGCCAGAAATTACGCTCAACCAAAAGAATGTAGTGCAGCTCGTTCCTAAAAAAAATGGTCATTCCTGCCTTTGTACACCAGAAGTAACAGAATCGGTTCCCATAAAAAAAGATCCTTTTCCCCACTAGAATTTAGCCATGTTACACATAACAGGCTAGAGGACTCAATAAAAAGGGTCATTCCTACCAGTGTACACTAAAGGGGTTAGAGCTATTCACAGAAAGATGGGCCTTTCCTCCACTAGAATTTAGAATTTTCAGATAAAGCAGGTTATATTCCCTTGGCTGAAAGACTCAGGGTCCTTCATCCCTGGCAATCTGTTCTAAAGGGGCCTGAAATTATGCTCAGCCAAACAAATGTATGTCGTGTATTTCTAAAAAGAATGGCCATTCCTGCCACTATACACCAGAGGAGATATAATTTATTCATAGAAAGGCATTCCTTTCCTCCAATAGAATCTATCATTTTCACATAGAGCAGGCTAGATTCCATTGGCTGTAAGGATCTGGGTCTTTGCAGCATGACAATCAGTGTTTCTGTGTTGAAGAGGCCAGAAATTATGCTCAACCAAAAAAGAAAAAAGGCCATTCCTGCCTCTGAACACCAGAGGTGACAGAATATATTACAACAAAAAAGTTGTTTTCCCCAGTAGAAATTAGCCATGTTATAGATAACAGGCTGGAGGACTCAGTAGAAAAGGTCATTCCTGCCAGTGTACCTGAAGAACAGGCTAAATACCCTTTGCTGAAAGGACCAGGTCCATTCAGCCAAAGAAATCTGTACTGAAGGGACCTAATGCTGTTCTTCCAAAAGCCTTCTATGTATTCTATGAGAGAGACTCCTTTTTCTCACAATAATTCACCTTCTGGTATAATATCAGAGAAGTACCTTGCAGGATGTGCAGTAGCAATTCCAGCCCTAACCACGCCTCCAGGCCAACAATTCCTGGCGGCTTGTTGAATCTGGTGAATGTTGATGAATGGGTTCTGCTGGCAGGAGGGGCATGCTGAATAGGAAGCATTTCTGCAGGTTACTCCACTGTAAGTTAACGGGGGCTGGAAATGTCAGGAGCCAGATGAGACAGCACTAAATTCACATCAGCAAATCTATGTTATCCACTGCATTGCAACCGTGAATCCTACTCCCGTATGAGTAATTGAATTAACAACTGTAGTGGATTTGGTAACACTACCGCACAGCAGTTGTTCAGGTTTGCTCAAGGTCCGCCTATGAATTAATTTAAGAACAGTACCACACACTTGAAGAGTTGTCACCACACAAAAAAGAGGTTCTCTAGTTCGATTTTTTGGCTGGGGTGTGTTGTGGTCACCTGTACCATCCACAGCTGTAAAGAAGTGGGGGGTGGGCGGCAGAGCGCCTCCACAAGGGGGTGCAAGGGGGCTTGCCCCACCCCCAAAAAAGACAAAAAGTAAGAATCAGTTCCTGGTTAACTGTGCATTTGATATCCTTTGACCATGCAACAGGCTTATTCACTACTGGCTGCTTTACGGGGTTGGAGTTGGGTTCGTGAGTGAATATCAAACAGTTTTCAATAATAAATACATGACGTGACATGCGAATTATCATGCCTGCCAGTCATTTGGTGTTTCCACACCTATTTTCTCTGTCAATCACTACCGACACACCCATACATATGCAGAACTGAGTGAGAAGTACTTCTCTAATATTATGCCCACATTCTTTTACAAATCAGGTTATTCCCCAGCTTACAACTACAGGATTTTTTTTACATAAAATGTTAACTTCGGCCACTCTTTTATATGAACAGGAGTAATTTTGTAAACTGCAAGCTAGAATCTTTTTTCCTGAATTTGTCTTTTACACAATATAACATACTCTGCTTTAGATGAAAATTAGGTTAGGAATTATTTATTTATTGACCGGGTTTATCCAGCTGGGCTTGTGGCCCATTTTCAGTGGACACCAGAGGAGAAAAGCTCCAGTGGTACATTTGTAAAGCATAGTACAATTATACACAAAAAGTACAGAACAGCAATTAGATATAGAGACATTGTATACAAATATTGGTACAGTATGCATAGAGTTAATTGTAAAACAAACAAAAGTTGAGTAGCATTGTTTTCCATTAAATGGTTCAATAATCATGTGGTAGGTATATGAAGTTATATACCTGTATTACAGGTCATTTTGTGAGCACAGTAAGAAAGGGTACTAATTATAAAGGGAGAAGACTAGGTGGGGTCATGACAATGGCAGGTTGTAGACTTGAGAAGGTGATGTTTTAATTCATTCTTAAAGTGAGAAGTGTGGGAAACGGACTGTAGATTGAGAGGAAGTTTGTTCCAGGCAAGGGCAACAGAGTGCTTATAAAGTAGTTTGCCTATGGACTTTTTAGGTTGGTAGATTTCCAGTAAATAATGGATAGAAGTTCGGAGGGACCTAGAAGGGATGTAGATACAGACTAGGGAAGAGAGAGATGGACAGTTGGAGGGTTTAGAGAGTATAGAGTGTAGCATGTGAAATTGATAAAGTTGTAGAAGGTGAGGCAGCTCAAGCCATTGAAGAGAGTTCAATGCAATGCAGTGATGAGTACTGTAAGGGGAGTTAACTGTGAGAGCGGTGAGCTAGTTACTAGCTTAGAGTGGAGCAGACAGAAAGTGTGAATTAGATAGGTAGAAGCAGTTCAGATTGGAAGTATCTTTTACAGAGAAGTATAACAGATTCGAGGGAGGTTAGAAGAGGGGCAGAAAACAGGTGTGTAGGAGAAAAAAGACAGTACAGTACGGTGAGCAGGTAAGATAGAGCCAACACAGGAGTAGTCTAAGGATTAGAAAGTTGCTGAAACCTTATTTGATGAGGTGTACATACTTAGATAAAGTCACTAGAGAGGGGTGTGCACTGGAGGAACTTGGATGTTGGTAATTTTCCAACCAGAATGGGCCAGTGGGCTACAGAAAAAGCTCAGATAGCTAGATTCACCTGTGGAAGGCTCAGCTACACCTCAGGACCGTACATTGACGAGGGCGAGAGAGTAAAAGTTATTCTTGTAAATAAACTGTAGCGTATTTATAAAGACGTTAAAATATGTTTCAATCCTTTCCCCCGTACAAGCTATTGTATTAAAAAAGCTAGATTCCATGCTCTGAAAGGACCCAGTCAGTCCTTTCCCCCGTACAAGCTATTAAAAAAGCTAGATTCCATGTTCTGAAAGGACCCAGTCAGTCATATGTATTATATCAGACTACCTCGCGTTTATTAATAACTAGGTAGTTTCAGCTTAGGGAATCTAGTATGTATTATATGAGAAATTATATTACTGCAAAGAACGTCCTCTTTCCCCACTAAAATTTAGCCTTCTCACATAGCACAGGCTAGATTCCCTTGGCTGAAAGGCCCCGGGTCCCTTCAACTAAGTGAATCTAGCCTGCACACAGCAACGAGGCTAGAATCTATTGGTGTAAAGACGGTCCTTTCCCCCACTATAACCTAGCCATCTCGCTATGAGCGAGACAGATTCCCTTGCCACAACCAATACATTATCTATCCCCTTCCGCCTATTTAGGCGCATTTTGACCACATCACTTGTAGCAATACATCAGTCCACCCACCATAAAGGGGACACGCAGTTTATATCCACCTATTGTTACAAATCTAAGGAATATGCTAATTGATTGAAAAAAGCACCAATTGAATTATCGAGATGGGTGGGGACTATGAGCACTAGCCAATCAGAATATCCGGTAATGACTTTTTTTTATATCCTAAGTTACGAGAGAAAGCAGCCATTTTGTATTATTACAAGAGAGAAAGCTTGTGAGCTCTCTTATTATTGAAGTAGGCAATTAATACGGGATAACTGAAAAAATAACATTTAAGCGGCGTGGCGAAAAAGGAAAGCCATTTTTATTGTTTTAATGCATATGTGTTTAATTTTACTGTAGATGTTTAGATGAAGTTTAAGCGGTAGCAGCCTACGAAAGTGAAGTTGTTGGCGAAGATCTTCGTTCATATGATTTACTGAAAGATTCTTAGTTGAAAGCGTCGAATTTCAGGAAAGCTACCTTTTTGGTAGCTGGTCAAGGAATGGGAAGAGACCAAATGTAAAAATATATATATTTATCCAAAAGCTTTAACAGAACTAGACACGCGGCCTGCAGGTGTGCTTTGTATAGGCCTCCGTAAATTCCGCGTTTTGGTAGCGATTTGCCCGAACCTGGGATAACAGGATGCAGCGGTGGGAAGGTATTTTAAACTTTTTATTTTTTGTAATGCTGTACTGTACATTTGGTCAGTTATGCTTTTGTATATGTGGGCTGTGATAAATTGAAAACATTTAATATTTGTCTGTCTTCCTTCTGCATGAAAGTAAGGTTCATAGTGCCATTTTTAAATTGCAGTACTAGGCGTCAGATTTGAGCTGCATTAAAATTCAGTTTGGCATATCAGCGAAGTTAATTTTACTTGGCTAGTACGTGCTTCAGTCTTTCTGTATTGGTAGTGGTACGGTACTAAATGTAAACAAATGTCTTGGTCTGAAAGATTCTTCTGTTGTAATGGATTTGACCTATTTGCATGGCGAGTCGAGCTCTATTCTCACGAGCACACGGTAGCCTCAGTCTTGTGGACGATATCATTTTAATATTTGTCATGCTGCGCGAGGTAATTGCCTGGCTGTTTTTAGTAGCCTTTTCGCTGTGGTTTGAGGACGGCTGGTGTAGACACGTGGTTCTTGCTTGTGTGCCGTAGTACGCTATGGTAAAGCTGCTCCGGTATGAAAACGGGACTTTACTGCCCGCATTCTACGCCGATTTTCGCGCCATTTCCGATTCTCCCTTTAGACAGCCTCCCCCTTCGAACGGCATAGCTATGAGCTATGTAATTGGTTGCGCTTAAGGGAGCTAAGTGACTTGCAAGGTGTGGGAAATTGTTCCTGACAGCAAGATGCGACCAGTTTCTTGTGATTTTGTAAGAAAAAAAACTCGCGCGTTATGCGCTGTGAAGCATAACCTGGTTCAACCACCTGGTTGACGGCTGCAGGATTCATGGCTGCAGTACTGGCGGTCGTCCTAGATGTGTTAGACAGGGAAACGTTTGTAGTTTAAGGTTGCTTCATATTTCGTTCGCTGATTGTGAGACAAGAATTCAGTACTTCCACAAAGTGTGGGGCCCTTGTGTCTGAATGTATGCACTACGGCAGAAGTGCAAAGCTGTGAATCTGGTGGCCCTTTAAAGAGACACATTTTGTATTCCAACACTTCTAAAACACAAATAAGTAGCATGTCGCGTCTTAAACGCCTCGGTAAATGAAGTAGTAAGGGTCATTGGACAATTCCTTAAAGGGCAAGTGTCTCTGACTTCTGCCGAATTTGTATCAGATATTTTTCATATTCCGTAGATCGCTGTGTAAGTTTCAAATAACTTGCTGTCCCGCTTGAGCACGTTCCATCCAAAAATGAGCACGTGTCCATTACGACACGCGCAGACCTTCTGGGGTTATTCCAGTGAATAACTTCGAGTGTATGTCCGGTGGGTATAAGTTTCAAATAACTTGCTGTCCCGCTTGAGCACGTTCCATCCAGAAATGAGCACGTGTCCATTACGAGACGCACAGACCTTCCTGGGAGTGTATATCTGAAAGAGCGTTAAACTATCATGGTGGCATAAAGGATGCATTTAACATGATATTAAGTGGCATCTTGAAGTGTTTGAGTCGGTTGTACTATGGATTAGGAGTGGTTTTACCCAGAGCCACGGGCTCTTCAAAGCCTTCCTGGATTCCAATCCAGGAAGACTTTGAATTGCTTTCAAGTGTTAGAAAACGTTCTGGAACGTACTTTCACTTTTTCCTGTGTAGTTTTTGGAGTGGGGGGCATTTTGAGCGCTTGATCAGTCTTTGGGAAGAACTTGTGTGATAGTTGCACTAACTGGAGGAATTTTGGCTGAGGCATTGGAAGTCCCTGTCTGAAGTAGGCGGTAGTGTACTGGCTCAGTTCCGTTCTGCGCAGGAGTGGGCGTGGCTCCGATGATTGGCGTGGAAAGCTGCATATGACATGATTGACATGCCATTCCGTGTCCGACTGTAAGACAAGGGTACCTTACATATGTTACAAACGGAAATCCCGTTTAGTTATCTAAATCTACAGTGTCAAGAAACGTAGTTCGGAGACAAGTGTACTTTACAAATATCACCTTAAAAGTAAAAGCATACACTTTACAGTTGCTAAAGTATAAATGTAAGTCTACGATTTCAAGAAACGTAGCTCGGTGACTTTCGTATGCATCTTCACCCATCAATATCATAACATCCTCACACCTTGCAAGTCCGACTATTGACAGTTACCACCTCGCAAATCATACTATTGACTGGTGTTCAGAAACTCATTTCAGTTGCACAATCCAGTCCCTATTCATATGTTCAAGTTTAAGTGCAGGTAACTAGGCACCTTAATGCTTTGGGCTAACTTAGTTTATTATTTTTATTTGTTTACCGGGATAGTCCGACTGGGTGTACGTCGATGTTAAGCGGAGGCCCGGGTAGACATTTACAAGAAAACATTTAAAAAGTATAAAAAATGTAGTTTGGTACTTTGTATTATCGCAACCACATTATTGAGGTTGAATAATTTCTGATGTGATCGTGAAACAACTGTAGCTGTAACTACAATAATAAAATCCAAGTCCAGGTTAGGCAGAGTCCCTCATTGACTCTCTTCAAGAGGAATCTTGAGTGGATGGGAGATCGTAGGTTTGATAGCCTAGTATGAACCTATGGGTGTGTACATTGTCGACTGCTATTCGGGCACTATGTTTATGAGATGTAACAGGAGGAACAACGGAAAATAGTGTTGGGAGCCATAGTGGAAAGTACATCGGACATAGATATCCTTCAGAGGGGTCTCACGGAAACCGATAGCTGGTGCCAGAGCCATGGCCTGAAGTTAAATGCCAAAAAATGTATAGTCATACCCTTGGGGAAAAACAAGGTAACCCCAAGCTACCATATAGGTGGCAATCCACTAAGCACAGAAGAGGGGACCCAGGTTGACAGTGGCCTTTCTTTTGACACTCACATTGCTGAAGTGGTTAGAAAAACCTTCTATATTGCCCACCTGATCATGAAGGGATTCACATCCAGATCAAGTGAGGTCATTGTTCCCCTGTACTCTTCACTTATCAGACCAATGATAGAGTACAATGCAATGATAGAGTACAATGCCCCATTCGGGATGCTTCTCACCCGACACCTGCAGCAATTGGAGAGACTCCAAAAGTTCCTCTCTAAAAGGATAAAGGGACTCCAAAATCTGTCGTATGCTGCCAGACTGAAGAAACTCCAGATCTGAAGTAGGCAGACTTCATTCGTCTGCAACCTGTGGGTATCGGATCCGAGCCGGCAATTCAAAAGCTTAGGCTCCGAGCTCCTAGCTCCTCCCTCTTACCCATAACCCCTTGCCAAGCCCTGACTGACCTCAGATTTCGTTTGCCGCTTTTCAAGAAGCAACGGAATTCTAGAGCTCCTGGCGTGGTTTGAGATAAGTGTAGTTTTTCTGACAGGAAAATTTTTCAAATTCTCTATTTTTGTTATTAATATAGTTAGAGTTGTGTGTGGTTAAGGCTTTCCTCCCTCTTTAGTTAATTTTTCTCGGGTTTTCGTAGTTTGTGTGTGTGTGTGTGTTTAGGCCTTAGGTGTAATGTCTGAAGCCCCTAAGGCTGTTTTGAAATGTACGAGTGTGGCCATAAGCTGTCCCCAGCAGATGGCCACACTTTCGGTCATCTTGGGGGTTGAACACCTGTCTTCTGGTTGTACCATTTGTGCAGGGTTCAACCCCCGGGCTTTAAGGGAACGGAGGTCGAAGTTGGTGCTGGCGGGTCTTTTACCCCAGATACTGCTTCGGCCTCTGCCTCCAGTCAGCAACCTGTTGCTGTGAGTTCTCCCCTCCGGCTGGGACTCAACCTCCCTTAAAGTTGCGGAGGAAGGATTCTTCTAGGGAGAGACAGAAGGAGAGGCACAGGGAGAAGCACCACAAGAGGAGAGCCGAAGCTTCCAGTTCGGCTCCTCCATCTAAGCGGGCCTCCCCTGTGCCTTCTAGCTTTCCTCCTCCTCGGCTCCACTCCCCTCGGTTCTCTCCTGGACCCGAGGAGGAGGAGGCTAGCCCTTCCAGGAGGTCACAGAGACGGCTCTCTAGGTCCGCTTCGGTGGCCTCCTCTAGATCGACCTTTTCTATGAGCGAAGCTGATATGGACCGGATGATGAGGAAATTCATCCAGGCCCAAATGCAAATGGGAGTGCTCCTAGCCCCAACCGGGAGGGCTTGACCTTTCGCCCCTTAGCTCCTTCTCCGACCCATACGGAGCTATCGGCGACGTGCAGATTTGGATCCGGGGGTGGGTCGGATCCGATAGGTCGGCGCACCTCGGATCCGTCCCATCCCTTGAGTGCTTGGTGCCGGACCCGACCTCTCGAGCCGAGGGCGAGCCTCGGATCGAGGGAGCTGGTGTGTCTTCGGCTCCGTCCAGGTCGGAGCACACTGGTCTCGGATCCGACAGTTTAAACTCCGACTCCGATCCGTCGTCGGATCCGAGTGGGGTCTGCTCGGGGCTTAGAGAAGCTGGCTCCCCTCGGCTTTCAGCGTTATGGAAAGGGCACTGTCGAGGCATCCGGACCCCGGTCCCTGCCACGGCTCCATCCGCACTCCATTGCAGTTGGGCCAGGCCCCCACCAGCCGGTCCCAGGGCCAGCCCGCCTCGATGTCCCAAGTGGTTCCCTTGGAACATCCATCTGCTGAAGAGTACTCCTCGGACAGCCCCGATGAAGTACCTCGAGCGCAAGTGTAAGAGGAGGCACATGGACTCCCCTGAGTCCGTCACTGAAGACACGGACTTGGATGAAGGGAAGGCTCCCTAGGTCACCCCTGAGGGCGTCTCATTTGGAGACATCATGGAGATGTTAAGGATCAGGGGGTGGTCTGCCCCAAGGCTTCTTCGGACGAGTCTGTGTTCTTGGAGGCATTCGGGCCCTTCTACCTCTTGGGTGTCCCCTCCTGCTGACCCCTGGTAGATCTTATATCTATCAGGCGTGGAAGGATCCGGACACCATTGAGCCTATCCTAAGCGCCCGGACGCATTCTTTCTCCTCCATCAGACCGCACCCACTGGAGTAAGGGTCCCCCAGTAGATGCCATGATGATGGCTGCAGCCACGAAGAGGGAATTGGCCCAGGAGAGTCCCTCCGTCCATCCTCCGGGCAAGGAATCCCGTTCGATGGATCGCATTGGGAAGCGAGTTTTTAGTTCAGCGACCTTCTCCTTGAGAGCGCTGAACTACATGGCACATGTCATTAGGATGCAGCGAGATCTGATTAAAGAATACGCTGCATCTCCCGAGTCCATCTCGAGTGAGGATAAACAGGTTTACTCCACCCGAATGGCCACTCTCAGATCTGTATCCAATACATCTATGCGGCTGCTGTCTCATGCTACTGAGGGAGCCGCTAGAGCCAGAGGAACAGGCCTTGTCATGAGGCGACAGGCCTGGCTCCGCCATTGTGATTTTGCTGAGCCCTTCAAGGCGACCTTCGCGAATGCCCCTTTCGATGGTTCTGCCTTGTTTGGCAAGACTGTTCGCGAGACATTAGTCCAGAGCGAAAAGGACGGGAAGACGCTGTCTGCCGTCGGAGTCCGCTTCTCAGCTCCCCAGAGGCCCTTCTCTAAGAACCAAAAGGGACAGAAGAAGATGTGGTTCCGGAAGTCGCAGCAGTCCCAACCTGCTCCGGATAACCAGTCCTTCCGTGGCAGAGGAGGATGGGGAGGTCGTCGTGCCAGAGGCAGGGGGGCTCCTGGCAATTTTGGGTCCAGAGAACCCTTCCCTGAGAGACCCACGCAGCAGCCCTGAAGGGTTGCCCGGCTGTCCGTCTCTGGAGGCAGTCGGGGGGGGGGGCGGTTTTCGATGCACCTGACTTCTTGGGAGTCCATATCAACAGACAGTTGGGTGCTTCGACTTATATCCAGAGGATATTCAATACCCCTAATCAAGATTCCCAAATCTCGCAGCCTCCCAGATGTTCCACCCGACCAAAGGGAGGCGGCAGCTATCGAAATCGAGCAGCTGCTAGGAAAAAGAGCCATCCAGCGTCCCCAGATCAAGCCGGATTAGGGTTTTACTCCAGGTTCTTCTTGGTGCCAAAGAAGACGGGGGACTTAAGACCAATTTTAGACCTTTCCCTGTTGAACCTGTCAGTAACCAAGCAAAAGTTCGGATGGTCACCCTGCAATCTATACTCCCCTCTTGAGGGAGAACGACTGGATGTGTTCCATAGACCTCAAGGATGCGTACTACCACATTCGGATGGACAGGCGATCCAGGAGGTTTCTTCGCTTCGGCTGGGAGCCAGTCATTATCAGTTCAGGGTCCTCCCTTTGGTCTCACCTCAGCCCCAGGGTGTTTACCAAGGTGTTAGCGGTGGTAGCGGCCCACCTGAGGCTCCAGGGATTACAGGTCTTTCCGTACCTGGGCGACTGGCTCCTGACGGCATCATCAAGGCATCTTCTGTGCTCAGCCAGGGATTACTTCCTTCAACTAGCACCAAGGCTGGGCATCACGATCAACTGGGAGAAATCTTTTCTGAATCCAACTCAAATTATAGATTTCATAGGAGGAAGACTAGACACCAGATCAATGCGAGCCTTCCTCACCCCAGACCGTATCGTCAGCCTGAGGTGTCATGTGACAGCAATCCTGCAACCATCTCCAACTGCAGCTTCGGTCCTGAGGGCCCTAGGTTCTATGGCGGCAGCTATCCCGCTTCTAATTCATGCCCGTTTACGCATGCGGGTTCTTCAATGGACCCTTCAAGTTCAGTGGTCTCCTCTTTGTTCGTCTCTAAGCGCTCCGATTGCGGTCAGCAGGCGTGCAGGGACTCCCTTCTGTGGTGGCTGCTTTCTACGGGTGCCCTAGCAGGGTGGACTTTTTGCGCTGGATTTCTCCGAGCCACAGTGACCACGGGCGCTTCTTGCCTCGGGTGGGGGGGGCATTCTGCGGGAAAGATTGTCCAAGGCACGTGGAATCCCACAGAGGCGTCATTGCATATAAATGTCCTGGAAATGAGGGCGGTGCTCCTAGCGTTGCAAGCACTTCACCACGTTCTTCCTACAGGGACTATTGCGATTCAGACAGACAACATGTCCGTAGTCTGGTATATCAACAAGCAGGAGGAACCAGGTCTTACCCCTTTGTCGAGAGGCCATGAGAGTCTGGGAATGGGCAATTTCCACCAAACGCTTTCTGATAGCAACGCACATTCCGGGAAAGTCCAACATCCTTGCGGACAAGCTCAGTCGCACCATCCTTTCTCCACACGAGTGGTCCCTCAATCTTCAAGTAGCGAAGAAGATTTTTGCCGTTTGAGGGCAACCCTGTTGCGATCTTTTGCTTCTCCCTCAAGCGCCAAATGCGACAATTTCTTCGCTCTGCTTCCCCACCAGGGGAGTTCGAGGATGCTCTGGTGCATGCTTGGCCTCGGTCTCCTTTATGCCTACCCTCCACTTCCTCTGATGCAGAGGCTTCTGCAGAAAGCCAACAGTTTGGGGAGCAGAATGATTCTCATTGCCCCATTCTGGCCTCGACAACCTTGGTTCCCCTTCGTATGGTCTCTCAAAATCAATCCACCATGGATTCTGGATCCAATTTCAGATCTCATCTCTCACCCTCTGGGAATGCCAGTTCCCAATCTGCGGACCCTGAAGTTGACAGCTTGGCTGCTCCAATTCCAACCTTAATTAGGACTCGGTATCTCTTCACGGTCAAAGCCATTTTGGTGGCTGCTCATAAACCTTCCACCAGACAGGTTTATCGGAGTAAATGGAAGAGGTTCTCTATATGGGCAGGACAGAGAACTGTGGATCCTTTTTCAGCACCTATCTCTGCGGTGCTAGATTTTCTAACGGACCTCTTTCATCAAGGGGCTAGTTCTTCCACGATTAAGGTACAATTGGCGGCTATCTCGCATTATCACATTGGTCAGGACACAGCTCCCCTTATGACAGCGAAATTATGTAAAACTTTTCTCAAAGGAGTTTTTTGTTAAGGCCTCCAGTCAAGGAGGTTGTACCATTGGGACTTGTCTTTAGTCCTGCAGGCCCTTACTGCTCCTCCCTTCGAGCCTGCAGCTTCTGCTGATTTAAAATACCTTTCCTGGAAGACTGCCTTTCTGGTAGCTATTACTTCAGCCAGAAGGGTGTCTGAGCTTCAGGCTCTATGTGTCAAACCGCCTTATCTTTCTTTCTTCCCTGATAGGGTGTGCCTCAGGACCAATCCATCTTTTCTTCCGAAGGTCTCTTCTGAATCCAATATTAACCAGTCAATCAATTTGCCTGTATTTTTTCCTAAGTATTCAAACAAAGGAGAATACAAATTGCATTCATTGGATGTTCATAGACAATTACGTTTTTATATTAACAGGACAGCTGGCCACAGGAAATCAGATCAGCTGTTCGTCTCCTTTGCTAAATTTGCTCTGGGTAAAGCAGTATCTAAAGTCACTCTATCTAAATGGATTGCTAATTGCATTCTGCAGGCATATGACACTTCAGGCAGACCTGCTCCTCAGAGGGTTCTGGCTCATTCTACTAGGGCAGTTTCTCGTCAGCCGCCTTTAAGTCCCGTGTTTCGTTGGATGATATCTGCTTGGCAGCTACTTGGGCCTCGCCTCATACTTTTATTTCTCATTACAAGGTGGATGTTGTTTCTAGAGGAAGAGCATCCTTTGGCTCAGCGGTGCTCCGGAACATCCTTCCATGACGGCCGCTCAAGATTCAGGTAGCTAGGGACTCTGTCCCACAGGTTGCAGACGAATGAAGTCTGCCTACTTCAGATTTAGAAGTTATGTACTCACCATAACGTTCCATCTGAGTAGGTGACTTCATTCGGATGCAACCATCCCCCCTCCATCCCCCTGACCTTTATAGAGCGAATATTTATGCTGTTTTAGTATACTGTGGTCAGTATTTTGAGGCAAACTCAATCTGAGGTCAGTCAGGGCTTGGCAAGGGGTTATGGGTAAGAGGGAGGAGCTAGGAGCTCGGAGCCTAAGCTTTTGAATTGCCAGCTCGGATCCGAGATCGGATCCGATACCCACAGGTTGCATCCGAATGAAGTCACCTACTCAGATGGAACGTTATGGTGAGTACATAACTTCTAATTCTATTCAGTCGCATACCGTCTGCTCAGAGGTGACCTGTGCCTGACATACAAGGCCATGTCCAACCCGGAATTAATGGACATGCTCCACCTCAAAAAATCCAAATCTACCAGATCCACTAGAGCAAGCGACTTAAACCTTTGCACGGATATAAATAGGACATGCTGGAGGGATAGATTTGTCACCCAGAGACTCCCTATGTTGTGGAATAAAATCCCGGTCCATGTGAGGCAGAGCACCTCGCTGGCTCTGTTCGAGAGAAGTCTTGACCTGTGGATGGGAGATCGTAGGTTTACCCCGGGAATCATCTCTGTCTCACTGCTGGACAGAGGCACAACAAACTAATGGGCACAGTATTTTTTAACATAAGGGGTGGTGTAAGCCACAAAAACTCTGGGCTAGGCTTATAAATGCCTTAGGGCAGATAGCCTAGTATAAACCTATGAACCTATGTGTTCATGGGGTACAATCATGCAGGTGTCCTACCGAACATAGCCGTACACTACATTATCGCCAGTTTAAGGATGCCAGACTGCTTTCTCCAGCACCCCATGTTTCACTTTATGATGCACTGCAGTTTTGGGGATGCGTAGCAATATTACCTGCGTTCATTATTACCAGCATTTTGTGTAGTGTTTCCTTTATTCACTGCAATGCTTGGAAATATAACAAGAATCTACATTTATACAGGATGAGATGTATTGTGTTTCTTTAGCTCGCCACTTCTGTCCTATTTGTTGGGCTGAGGTGTACATATGGCAGTGCATTAAAGAAATGTGCTTGCATTAAGTTCACTGTACGGAGGTTATGTAGAGATCTTCTACTCTTGTATGCATGTATTCTTTCTATTATGCACCACCTGTGGAGTTTGAATAGCAATACAGGTCTTGCATGATGAATTTCACTGTAGTACAACTCGGTACCGTTGGTAATGACATTCTATTTTTCCATACATTCCAGCTGCACTTGCACTATAGTTTCCTGAATAATATCCCTGGGGCTCGGAGTACATTAGCTATAGTTTTAGTTTTGGGAGATATTTGGTGTGTGCTAGCTGGGTAGAACTACTAAACATTTCATTATATGCATTGTCAGCTTCAACCCCTCCTTTCGTCTAATGTCTGATCAATGGCAGTTTGTCTTGCCACTGCTGCCCTAGTGTTCGGGAATGCTACATCAGGTGCAGAATGCACACCTGACCCCCAAAGTGGGTGAGTTAGTAAATGCCACCATTCCTGACTTCTGCAAAGAAGATCTCTAAATCCGTTTAGAGTCATCTGGTTTGCATTTCTGTTTGACTAGTGGTCAGTGGCATATTAGCAGTGCCTGCTTGGCTTTTTTAAAATCTGCATTTCTTGCAATGGTCGCTTTGCTATGTAGTACTCTTTGGTAACGTTATTTTTGCCTTTTCCCATAACTTCAAATTTTTTGATAGTGGGCCTGACTGCCAATAAGGAATATGTTGAACATTTTCTTGATTGTGCTGTGTTCACATTAAGTACATTTAAGAGTCTTGGTTCCTGTCAAGAATCCGTCACATCCGTTCATAGGTTGGTACTAGGCTATTGGCCCTAGGGCCTATATAAGTCTAGTTATTCAGTCTAACATGGTAAGTTTTTCACTTATTGGTAAATAGTTTCTTTCACATCAAATGATGTGGTAGAATTACCAGTTGTGTAGCTTTGCATTGAAATTTCTCTTGTTGCTTTGTGGTCCCTTGAAATGTAATATTTAATTGGGGGTAAATCCTGCATGACTGAGGAGGTTATTTGTGGATCTTAAACTGTGCATTCCTGTTGGGAGAATGACAGTCTACGAATCAAAGTTGAAATTTATCAGGCTTGCTCTTTGGCTGGGGCTAGCTGTTGAATGGTGTCTGCTGTCACGAGGATTTGTGCGCTTTTCCCTGATAGCAGTACAGTGAGCTGTCTTCTCTATGTCAAATGTCTAGTGCAGCAAAAGATACTACAGGGATACTTAATTCAGTGTGATAGCATTGTTAAATGGCTCTAAGGACATTGCTAATTGCAGTGATAGAAAATGCACCACAGCCACAATTCTAATAACATTTTTGTGTGCTGGTAGCCTTTTTTTTTTTTTTTTTCACTGACTTCATTGTTACACTGCTCAGTTCCACTCCTATTAAATGTTATGCAAATATTCCCACATTCCATTTGTCTAATTTGCTTCTTTTTCTAAGTAACCCCATTGGGTTAGATTTGTTTCTATTGTTTGAATTTCTTTTTTGGCAGCCGGTAGTGAGGGAAACTTTGAATTTATTTATTTATTTATTTTTTTTTACATTTGTTGACCGGGAGGATCTGACTGGGTAAATGTCCAATTTCAGCGGAGGCCCAGGGAGAAAAGCTTCAGTGTTAGTAGATATAACAAATCAAAAAGGTAATCGTACTAATATACAGGGTTATTTCACATATACAGAGACTGGTACACACCCTGATATTTTTAGATAAAATACAATGTTATGGCTCCACAATTTGGAGGTACTTGGGCACAAAGAAAATGTATCTGTAAATGGTATTTGGGTATACCAGTTATAGTACCAGTGTTTTCTACCAGAAATTCTGAGTTAGGACAAGTTTAGTATTTGGAGACTGGTGGAGGAAATGTTGGGGGAACAGCAGGAGTAGGGGGTCAGTTTGAGGGAGGCATGGGCATTGCTTATTGGTAAGTAGGTGTTCCTTTAGTAGATGTTTAAACGTAACAGAAATTGCTGACGTAATATTGGGAGGCAGTGAGTTCCAGATTCTACCTATGTGGTTAGGAAAGAGTCTCCTGAGTTGTTGGATTTGGTGATTTTGATTAAGGTCCTGTTACTAGAGTGTAGTTGTCTTGGGTTTTCTTTGTATAAAATTTGACAGTGTTGGTGTTCTCTCTGGATGCAGTAGGAGTTTTTTTTAGCAAAGACTTTTCTGGTTAGGGGTCGCCACAGCGGATCATCTGTCCACTCATGATTGGTAGTGGGGTTTTTACAGTGTAGAGTTGCCAGATCGGCACCCAGCCTTCCATAGAAGACACACACTCACACCTAGAGCCAATTTGGAGTGTCCAATCCACCTACTGCATGTCTTTGGGAGGAAACCGAAGCATCCGGAGGAATCCCACGCGACCACAGGGAGGACATGCAGACTCCGCACAGAAGGCACCCAGCCGAGAATTGAACCAGAGAACCTCTTGCTGTGAGGCGGCAATGCTAACTGCTGCACCACCGTGGCCGCCCCTAGGGTGGAATGTGGTGAGATGTTGAAATTCCAGCCATTGAGTTGGTATAGTGAGTGGAAATGATGGTAACAATAAGGGTCATTTGTGGCAAATCTGGCAATTTGATTATAACATGTCTAGTTTTGTGATTTTTTTTGTTTTGGATAGGTTGGCGAAGATGGGGGCAAGCATACAGGAGTGTGGATAGTTGCATAGTTTGTGCCATGGTGGTTTTGGTTGGCTGGTTTAGGTATGTTTTATTTTTGTACAGGCTGCTTAGTTTTTTTGTGTCTTTGGTTAGATTTATGCACAAGTCAAACCTCATTTGTTGTCCATTTGTAACGCCTAGTAATTTCGTGTGGGAATCTGGAGAGGTAATGCTACCATCACTAGAAGTAATATTGAAAGAGTTAGTGTTTTTATGTTGGATTTATTTGTTTTGAAGATTAGTAGTTTGCTCTCTTTTGGGTTCAGTAACAAGTTTTTACTGAGAAACCAAGCTTCAGTGTTACTGAAGACCTGTTGGGTTGTGGAAAGGAGTGTGTGGGGGGTTGGTAGCTGAGCAGACTAAGTCGTCAGCATATTGTATGACTGTTGCATCTTTGGTGATCTTATTTAGGTCATTGATGAATATTGAAAATAATAGAGGGCCTACGACTGATCCTTGTGGGTGTCCAGTAGTAATAGGAAGCAGTGTGGAAAGTGTATCCCATCTGACTGCTTGCTGTCTACCTATTGGGTAGTTTTGAAACCAGGCCAGTGAGTTAGTGGCTAGTCCAAGGTCTGAGAGGGACTCGAAGTTTGGGATGGTTGACCATGTCAAATGCTTTTGATAGGTCAAGAAATATTGCTGATGGTTTTCCCAGGTTACAGTTCTGGTTTATTGGGTTGGTGAGAGGATGGCAGCTGTTGTACCATGGGCTGGTCGAAATCCATGTTGGGAAGGTGTGAGAAGTTAGTTATTTAGTAGGTATTGCATACGTTAGTGATTGCATTTTTCTAGTAATTTTGGCAAGTGGGGAGATATGGTTATGGGGCGATAGTTGGTCATGTCTGTACATGTTCCACCTTTGTGCAGTGGGGTGATGTGCTATTTTCCAGGTTGTTGGTATTTTGCTTTCCTTAATTGATGTGTTCAGGAGGATTGATATTGGATAGGCTAATTCGTTGGCGGCTATTTGTATGTGTTCTGCTGGAATGTTGTCAGCAGTTAGGCTAGTTGGCTTTAGTTTATCTAGTGTTCTTTTTATATAATCTACGACAAACACCAAGGCAACTGAGTAAATATGTCCCGAAAGACGCACAAACGTCTAATGATGTATGATAGCAACACCGGTGTGACACGGCTCGGACAGGAACTGAAGACTTATTACAAACAAGACAAAAATTAAGCGCTTTCATCTGAATGTACAGACTTCATCAGAACAGTTTGACCAGCTTTTTGGCGCCAAAAAATGTCAATTGTGATTTTTAAAGACAGTGCTTGGTTATAAGCCGTTCCTTCAGAATCCTTATTAATAACCATACTAAAAACCACAAGTTGTCTGCCAACATTTCCTTGCATGATAGTAAACTTATTCATTCGATCTGGTGTTACCATAAATTGAAAATGCAACAAATAATAAATGATAAATACATGATACTACAAAATACTGTAAAAATACAAGGTGCTATAAAAATGCAATATACTTACAAATTCTACTGTTTATACTCCTGCTGTTGAATAATGAATATATAATCTATTATGTCATAATACCAATAAAATATGAAATATTAGCATTAAAATACATGTATGTGAATCCGAATTGTTGAACAGATCCTAAAAATACTGTTGTATCATTTAATACCACTAGTATGGACAGTGCATAATGTTAATACATAATGTGTGCCATTATGCGAAAGTCAAAAACTTACATCCTTCTGCTTCATTTATAGCTTGGCATTGTTTACATGACCCGCACTTTCTAGTAGTATGTACTTTCTTCATCCTACTGTTCTTCTTAGTCATCATTTCCAACTGTCTCTATTCCTTCCAGTTTTGTGAACGAAGCATGGATGTTTGCCTAAAGTAGTTCACTGTTAAATTCCAGTGACTCCTAATGACATTTTTGATATGTTGCACATATGATGAATGTCAAGAAACATACCCGTTCACAGTAAGTTAGATGATGTGAACAGGACATATATTAGAGTGGGGAATTGTAACACCAAGAATATAGTCTATTTGGCTAAATGTATGACCTGCTCCGCATTTTATATAGGAAAAACTGCAACAGTTAAAGCGACGTATTTATGACCATTTTTATAGCATTAAGGTAAAGGACAAAAAACATGCATTGTATCGACATATATTCAATAGCAGAGATACACATGCTTTTAAATTTGCCATTATAGACAATGTAGAAATTTCCCCATGTGGTGGCAATTGGAAAGCCCTTCTGGGTATGAAAGAAAGTAAATGGCAGATTTTAACTGATGCCATGAGAAAACCAGACTTCAGTGATCACATCAGTATTAAGCTATGATTGAAAAAAAAAAAAAAACTGCCTCTGCAAGGCTCGAACCCAGGACCCTGCACACCATAGCCAAAGTGATTTACTACTAAGCCCTGTCAGGTATCATCATGGAACTCCTAAACAAAGACATTGGTAACCTCCAAACTCTGGACCCCACCCAGTTCGGGTTTGTGAAAGGCAGATCATGCATCCTGAACCTAATCGACTTCTCTGAGGCAGTCGATGAGGCTAAGGTGGTTCACACAGCCTATCTAGATCTTGCCAAGGCTTTCAACACCACCCCCCACTCTGGAATTATAGATAAACTCCCTAAACTAGGTATAAATCCCTATGTCACAAGATGAGTTGGCAACTGGCTCACTGACCGAGCTCACACTGTGAAAAGTAGCAGACTCCAAATCCGACTTCAGACCTGTGACAAGTGGAGTACCACGGGGTTCAATCCTGGATACTCTCCTGTTTGGTATCTACTTCTCTGAAGTACAGGCTAACGCGGAAGGTCTTTGGCTAATGAAGTTCGCAGATGACTGCAAACTAGGAGTCATAATCGAAACTCTTAAAAAAGGGCCTCACTGAGACAGATGCTTGATAAGCCATGGCCTCAAGCTCGATGCCAAAAAGTGCATCGTCATCCCCTTTGGTAAAAACTCTGTACCCATGAGCTACAACATAGGCGGTAGTATACTTAACACCAAAAGTGTGATAAGAGACCTTGGGACACAGGTGGACAGTAGTCTCTCCTTTGATAATCACATCGCCACAGTAGTCAGGAAGTCCTTCTACATGGCACACCTCATCACAAAATTTTCTCATCCAGTAAAAAAGGTCATTGTTCCCCTCTACTCATCCCTCATTAGACCCATTATAGAGTACAACGTCCCTTTTGGTAAGTACCTCACAAGACCTCTACAACAACTGGAAAGGCCACAGAAATACCTCACAAAGAGGATTACCGGCCTCAACAGATGCCCTACACAGACATTCTCAAAAAACACTGCCTAACATACAAAGTTATGTCAAACCCAGACTTCCAATACTCTGGAATAAACTACCTATCTATATCAATAGGAAATTCACCCCGGGGATCACGTCTGTGGCTCTGCTCAACAGTGGCACAGGAAAATGAAAATAATTTTCTTGGGTGGTAAAAGCCAGGGTACCTTTTTGGCTGGGCTTGTATAGGCCCCAGGGCCGATAGCCTAGTACCTACCTATGAACCTATACGTTCCTTGGCCCTGCAGACCAAGCTCATCAGGCTAATAGGACGATAGTTCCCGGGATCAGTGGTGGCTCCCCTTTTGTGGAGTGGGATAACTGTTGCTGTGTGCCATTCCGTGGACACACAGCCTGATGTGAGGCTATGACTGAACATGGTGCTTGGGTGGGGAGCCAGTTTGTTCTGAAATTCATGTAAAACGCAGCCTGGGATGCCCAGTCCCATGGATGCTGTGTTTTTGGCTTTAGAGAGTGCAGCTTTTACCTGTGTAGTTGTGATTACAGGGACTCTGCATTCTTCCTGTATAGATATGGGCCCTTTAGGATGTGTGAGAGGGCCCTTTAGGATGTGTGAGAGGGCCCTTCAGGATGTGTGAGAGGGTGGTAAAAGTTAGGGTGGTAAAAGTTATATCTGCCAGAATGTTGGCAGTATCAGTTGGTTCTGTAATTTTCATGCAGTCGTGCTGTAACTTAGAGCAGATCTGAGTGTTGCCATTGAGATTCTTGACATAGGTATAGAATGCTTTGTGGTTGTCCTTAGAATCAGTAGCGATTTTATTTTCATAGCTAGCTTTGTTTCTTATGTGGTCTCAGCGTCTTACTGAGGATGACCAGGGAGCTCCACCACTCATGGGATTTTACTCTCTTTTGCAGCAGTTTCTTCCTTCTGTTGTACAGTTTGTTTATGGCAGGGGACCACCAGATTGGCTTCCTTTTCTTGGACAGCTTCTTGGTTCCATTTGGGATAGCACGATCCATGCACTCATGTAAGTGCTTATAGAGTGCATTTGTGTAGGATTCAGCAGTTGTAACTGTATTGTCCATCTGCATGGGTGTCATGAAGTTTGCCACTTCTGTCTTAAGCATGAAGTTGGCTATGGAGAAATTTTTTTACTGTGGTTTCCTTAATGTGGGGGCGGGATGAGGATATCTAGGGTGATTCGCTTATGGTTGGATGTGACCAACAAGGAGTTGACTTTGGGTGTGGAACCCCGGTCATTCATGTTGGTAATGACTAGGCCTAGGATATTGTTGCCCTTGGTGGGGGTGTGGATAAGTTGATCCAGGGCACTGGAATTTATGAATTCCAGAAAGCGTTGAGTGAAGGAGTTGGTAGATGAGTAGTAGTTTTCCCAGTTAATGGTGGGTAGTTGAAATCGCCCATTATTAGGGTGTTTGAACCCTAATATTTTCCAGTATATCAAGAAAAGAGGAGTGGGACATGATGGGTGATCTGTAGCAAGCTGCAATTTGGATTGCAGTTTTGCCCAGAGTTAGTCGCACTTGGATAACCTCGGATGCATTGTGCTGAGCAACTGGCCTGGCAGTGTGGATATCCTTAATGAATATGGGCACACCTCCACCTTTGGTGTTCTGGTTCAGGTTACGTGGCCAAAAAGTGTGGTATGAGTTACTGCCTGGTAGTGCAGGGGTGCTCTTTGGAGCCTTGAACCAGGTCTCAGTCACTGCACAAGTATCTATGTTCTCCATTTTAAGGAGTGCCTTGAGTGAGTGCATTTTGAGATTTAGACTTGTAGCATTACCCTCAGTTTTTGCTTGCCTGTTTCGGTTACATTTGAAACTTGTCTAAAAAAGGCACTATGGGGACGGCAAGAGCCTTAGCCAGTATCCGGAATCCCATGGGTGACAGGTGCAGGCCATCTCTGGCAAAGCATCATGGTCTGTCGACCATGTCGTCACAGGCAGACAGATACTGGATCCCCTTAGAATGACACCAGATGCTTAGCCAATTGTTGAAGTCAATCATTTTGCCCTTGTACTGCAGTTACATTCTGGGCGATGGCAGAATGCTACTCAGGGCTGGGGTCATACTTCCCTGTGCTACAAGATCGGAGAGCTCTTGCATGTCTCTCTTGTAGTCCAGGGAGGCATGTCTCGGTTCATTCACACCAGCATGGACAATGACGGTCATATTTGTACTTGTTATGGAGTGACCTGAGTGCATGGGTTATGTGGCAGATCTTGGCACCCGACAGGCAGCTGACAGTAACCTTCCCCTTGTTTAGCCTGGTAAGTGGGACATCAGTGACCTATGACTACTGTGTTGGGTACGTTGTTTTGCCGAATATATTATATAGGTTCATAGGTAGATACTAGGCTATCTGCCCTAGGGCATTTATAAGCCTAGCAAGAGTGTATTTGGCTTCCGCCTCCCTATTAGATTAGCCTACTGTGCCTCTGTAAAGTAGGTCACAAAAGGTACCCTTTTAAGATTAGTTTACTGTGCCTCTGTCTAGCAGAGACACGGGAGAGATCCCAGGGGTGAATTTGCGATTTCCCATCCACCCGTCCAAAGTTCGCTTGAGGGTCAGCGAGGGGCTATGTCTTAACATGAATTGGGATTCTATTCCAGAGTGAGGGGGAGCCTCTGGGAAATGAATCTGTCCCTCCAGCATGTCCTATTTATTTTTGTGCTGAGGTTTAGGTCCCTGGAGCGTGCAACTCTAAGGGACTTGGATTTTTTGAGGTGGAGCATGTCCATTAATTCTGGGTTTGACATGGCTTTGTACATCATAGATCGCCTCTGAGTAGGCTGTAAGCAACTGAGTAGAACTGGAGTTTCTTTAGTCGAGCTGCATAGGACATCTGTTTGTAGCCCATGATCCTCTTGGTGAGGTACTTTTGGGGTCTCTCCAGTTGCTGCAGGTGTCTGGTAAGGTACATCCCAAAAGCGGCATTGTATTCAATTATGGGCCTGATGAGTGACGAGTAGAGGGGCACAATGACCTCTCTTGATCCAGATGCTAACGCTTTCATGATAAGGTGGGCAATATAGAAGGTCTTACTAACCACTTTGGCAACGTGATTATCAAAGGAGAGATTACTATCTACGTCGGTCCCCAAATCTCCAATTACTTCCATACTTAATGGATTACCACCTATGTGGTAATTTGTGGGCACCTTGTTTTTCCCAAAGGGGATAACTATGCATTTTTTAGCATTTAGCTTGAGGCCGTAGCTCTGGCACCAAGCATTCGTCTCTGTGAGACCCTTTTGGAGGATGCTTGTCAGCTGGAGATTTGATTATGGCCACCAGTTTGCAGTAATCTGTGAACTTTGTCAGCCATAATCCCCCCCGTGTTGGCCTGAACCTCAGAGAAGTATATACCAAACAAGAGCGGTCCCAGAACTGAGCCCTGTGGGACGCCACTTTTTTAACTGGTTTGGATTCGGACATGGCACCTGCGATTCTGACCATGTGGGTTCTATCTCTGAGCCAGTTTGCAACCCATCTTGTGATATAGGGGTTGATATTTAAGCTGATAAGCTTATTTATGATCCCCGAGTGGGGTATTGTCGAAGGCTTTTGCGAGGTCCAGGTAGGCTGTGAGGACTATCTTGCCCTCATCTATGGCTTTGGTAACTAACTGTTTCAAAGAAATCAACTAGGTTTAAGAGGCAAGATCTGCCCTTGAAGCCGAATTGGGTAGGGACCAGTGTCTGGAGGCTCCCAATGTTTTTGTTTGAGTTCCATGATAATGCATGACAGCTTTACAGACCAGACTAGTCAGGCTTATGGGGCGATAGTTTCCTGGGTCCGTTGTGGCACCACCTTTGCGGAGTGGGACCACTGTAGCTGTACGCCATTCTTTGGGTACATATCCTGTAGTAAGGCTAAGTTTGAACAGTGACTTAATGTGAGGGTTCAGTTCTTCTTGGAGCTCGTGTAAGAGACAGCCTGGGACACCGTCCGGTCCCATAGATGCTGTGTTTTTTTGCTTTGGAGAGGGCAGCTTTCACCTGGGTATCTGTGATGTCAGGGAGGTTACATTCAGTTGGGATAGGCGTTTGCTCCTTTGGGGGGGGGGAGAGGGGGAGAAGTTTGCGCTGAATCTGTCTGCCAGGATGTTGGCTACGTCTGTAGATTCAGTATATTTTGTACCATTATGCAACAATTCGGAGCATATCTGGGAGTTTCCGCCCATGTTTCTGACATAACTAAAGAAGGCCTTGTGATTATCTTTAGTGTCTAGGGCAATTTTTCTTTCAAAACTGGCCTTTGATGATTTTATGAGGTATCGAAGTTTCTTGCTAATACTGATCAGAGGTGCCTTTCCTTTTTGAGATTTTGCTCTGTCATGTAGTAGCTTCCTCCTTCTGTTGTATAGCTCATTTATGGCTGGGGTCCACAAGACCGGTCTCCTGTTTTTGGAGGAGTGAGTCTTGGTTTTATTTGGGATAGCACGATCCATGCATTCCTGCAGGTGCTCATAGAATGCATTTGTAAAGGATTCTGCGGATTGGGCTGTGTTATTCTCTGGCCAAGGGGCTTTGAAGGATTCCACCTCAGTCTTGAGAAGTGCAAAGTTGACTTTTTTGAGAAATTCTTAAGTGATTTCCTTGGCTGGGGGTGGGGACGGGATATGGATGTCCAGGGAAACTTGTTTATGGTCTGATCTTACCAGTGAGGGGTTTACCTCTGGTGTGGAACATGAGTCCCCATGTTGGTGATGACCAGGTCCAATATGTTCCCTCTTGTGGGAGTGGTGACCAGTTGTTCCATTGCGTTATTTTATAAATTCAAGGAACCGTTGGGCGAGGGTGTTTGGGCTTGAGTAGTTTTCCCAGTCAATGTTTGGGTAGTTGAAGTCACCCAGTAACATAGTGTTTGGAGAGACCTTCATATTTTCCAGTGTTCTCAGGAATGCCAAGTGGGGTTCCTGTAATAGGGAGGGTGTTCTGTAGCAAGCTACAAACTGAAAGGCAGTTTTGCCCGCTGTTAGTTGCATATGGATGGTTTCCGATGCTTCCTGCAGTGCCACTAACCTGGAGGTGTAGGTATCTTTGAATATAGATACCCCCCCTCCTTTTGTGCTTCGGTCCGAGTTTTGGGGCTGAAATGCATGGTATGAGTTATAACCTGGTAGTGCTGGGGGTGCTCTCAGGAGCCTTGAACCAGGTTTCTGTTACTGCACAGACATCAATTTTCTCCATACTGAGGTGAGTCTCGGGTGCGTGCATCTTGAGATTTAGACTTCTGGCATTGAGTAGCATTACCTTTTAGTTTTTTATCTTTGGGTTGTGTCTGGAGGTGGGTTTGTCCTTTGAGCCTTGCCTAAAAAACGGCACTATGGGGGTGGCAAGTGCCTTGGCCAGTATACGAAAGCCTAAGGGTGACTGGCGCAAGCTGTCCCTAGCGAAGCAACATGGCTTGTCGAGCATGCCTTCCCAGGCTGACAGACACTGGATCCCCTTTGAATGACACCAATCCTTTAGCCAATTGTTGAAACTGATCACTTTGTCTTTATACTGTGGCGTCATTCTTGGTGAGGGCAAGATGTTATTCAAGGTCAGGGACATACCAGCCTGGGCTACATGGTCAGAGAGCTCCTCTCTCTTTTCATGTAGTCCAGGGAGGTACGTCTCAAGTCATTCACACCAGCATGGACAGTGACGGAGTCATACTTGCTTTGGAGTGACCTGAGTGCTTGCATTATGTGGCGGATCCTGGCACCCGACAAGCAGCGTACAGTGACCTTCTCCTTGTTCAGTCTGGTGAGTGGGACGTCAGTGTGCCGGACAAGAGAGTCCCCTATAACAAGTGTATTTGGTGTGTTTGGCTTTATGGGCTGTGACTGTGAGGCACACTGATTTTGTGAGGTTTGTGGGTATTGTTGAGGGGTGGCTGTTGCTTGGAGCTTGGGAGGTCTTTGCTGTTTAGGCATATTTTTATTTAGAGCCTCCGAGTATGTTTTTATGTGTTTGTGTTGGGTATGCAGATGCAATAGGTCTGTGCGAGACTGGATTTGTAGTGTGGGGGGTTACCTTTTCCTGACTGACTGTGCTAGTCTTGGGTTGAGAGAGCTCTGCCTCCAGTTTGGCTGTGTAACTGCATCTCTCACATGCATTAAGAGTTTGTTGGAAGGAGAAGAGGGTTGTCTGTGTACATAAGGCAATTGTAACATTGCCTCAAAATTCCCAGATTCACCAGCTGGACTGGAGAGTAACCTTGAAATTGACCCTTGGACATACCAGATTAGTATAGGGAATTTTTTACTGATCAGATTAGGGAAGGGAACTGATTTTTCACCATCAGGAAGGACCTATCAGGAGTCTAATACTTATGAGCAGTCAAAGAGGGTGTAGTGCTTTAGTTAGTTGGTGTTTCCTTATAAGAGCTGAGCAAGTGCAGGGCTTTAGAAAGAGAATAGAGTGATTACTTTGAGAGTTTGAACAGTTCTAAGGGAAAAGGTGAAAAGCAGACTTTGTGGAGCCTGTTAGGCGACGCTGCTCAGTACGCAAAACCATAATATATATGTTTGCCCATTATATCTGAATAAGTGAGTGGGATTTTCATGACAGCATCAAGGAAACATTTTCCTTCCTTCTATGTTTTTTTTTTTTTTTTTTGGATTTTTCTTGGTATATTTATTATTTATTTGTCCCCCCCCCCTGGTATATTTTATTTTTTATTTTCCATTTGTTTACCAGGTTAGTCCGACTGGACACAAGATGACAGTTTTCAGCTGAGGCTGGGGGAGAAAAGCTCCAGATACATAGTAAACAATTATAAAAAAAATAATAAAAATAAATTATACAAACATAGCTATTTTGTACAAAGAGCATAGAAAATATAAAAGGAGTAAAATCAGAGTTTTACAATTGATGCAGCATACACAGTGGTTAAAATATTGAGAAACATAAATTCAAAAAGAAGTTTCCATAGACAGGGTCATAAACTAGAAATCATAACTATAGTGATATGATTTATGTTGCATTTATCTTTTAATGATGGTATGCGTGTATTATTGTACGTGTCATATGTGTAACTTGGCCAGAAATTGAAACTTGCAAAACTCCTCCTTGTGGAAAGTCTTATCTCAGTAATTTGACACTTTTTTGTAAGTTTCTTTCAGAGAATGTGTAGTACATCAATAGCAACAACATTTGTAAAACTCATCACAGACCAGTCAAAGACACATGAGCTGCAGACTCTCAAACTTGGCATTTTTTTTCAGGTGGTCCATTCTAAGTGAATGGAGGTCTAGTCTGACAACAAATGGTAGGGCTATTTGTTCTCACAGTCTGTGCACTGAGACAGATTTAGCTTTCCAAAGGAATCGCAATGTCTGCCCCCATGAGGACAGACAAGAAGTTGGGAATGATCAATTATTTTGCTGCAGGCAGCTTTAGGAAGTGCAGTAAATCATGGCAAGATAAAAAAAAGTTTTTTCATTGTTTGCCCGTAGTGGTCCTTTAAGGTACTGTTACAAGTCAGGAATAGGCTTCTGAAAGCCCGGACAAGATAAGGCTGCCCCCCCCCCCCTGTGGACAATAGTAATACTACAGCCTGGGTAAAACTGGGAGAAAGTGTTTTAACATTTCAAAAGATGGATATATAGTTAAGACTGCTTTCTTACATGGAGGAGGTAATTATACTGATTACAGAGTAGGAAGGTAGTGTGGCTGCTGGCTATCCTAGCTAGCGTACTTTGAAACCACCTGGATGTGTTCATTACAAACCTAGACTATGCTGCCAGTTAAAGTAGAGACATTTACTTTCTTGCTCCCTTGTCTGGTTTTCTTGCTCCCTTGTCTGGCAGAGTACAGGAGTGGGAGGCTCTAGAGACTGCAGGGCATTTGGACAGGTTCTTTATTCTTCTGATAGACTCTCGAGTCTTTGTGCAGAATGCTCTGGTTGGAGATCGAGGTTTGTTTCAAGAGAGAGAGGAGAAAAAATGTGGTGAAGAAACCAAGTAGTTTAGTAAGCAGAACAGCATGGCTTATACACAAGTTACAAATTGTATTGCAGAAATTAACCTTAAGCTGAAGTAATTCTCTGTGGTAACGTTTGGAAGGTGCAGTACCTTATACAAGACACTTATTGTGATTCATGCAAGGCTGAGATATCAGTACAAGACCTTGCATAGGTTGTTTTTGACCTGGCCTAATAAATACATGCAGGGTTCTTTGGTCTGAATAATAGTATAATACTAAGGAGGTTCTGGTAGTCAGTTGCTAAAGCATAACGGAGCACTTTTCACAAAGACATACGAGATTGTAGGCATAATAATTAAAGATAATAGACAAAAAATGACCTGACTTAATTACATTTAAATCAAATGTATAAAATTGCATTGTAAAGCTAAGTCAACATGTATTTGTCTTGGCAAAGGACTGTCTACAGGTCACGACAGTTAAGTCACTAAAGTGCTATTCTGTCTCAGATAATCAATGCAGTCTTCTGTTTCCCTTTAGCAAAAAGAGACAGATATACCCTTACACAAAAAAATTGAAATTGATTAATAGGGATAGCAATATGCTTATGTTAATTTGAGCAGTTAATATAGTTCAGTCCAGGTAAGTTCAATTAGGGTGCCCTTTTTTAAGGTGGTTCTGCATGTGCTAATATGATTTGATTTATAGGTTCATTGCTAGTAATGTGTTAAAGGGAATTCAGTTTCCATAACTTGAAATAAGTCACCTTGCAAGAAATTAGTTTAAAACACTGTCATAGAACCAGATTCCTAAGGGGTTTTAGCAGTTATTAAATTGATGAACTGTGGTCAACACGTGTTCCTCCTATTAATTTTTATTTTTGCTTTCATTGTCTTTAGCTCTACTATTGGTGTTCATGTGTCCTTTGTTACAGCTACTGAATGAGAATATCTGAGTAAAAGGTTTACGTGGGTAGTTAGGTTCTTATTGTTTATACTTGTATTACAGAGGATCTTACTTTATACACCCCTGAATTGTTAAGCTAGTTTTAGTGCCGCTCAGCGATAGCGCATACACATCGGCTAGCTATCTTTTGTCCTGCTTTTGAATGTATTGAAATGAGAGAGATGTTCATCGTGTTACCCTGCTGCAGTCATCACACTTGGGTTATCCTGTCGTCAGACGGTCCTGCAGTCGGCCGGATTTCCAAAGTCTTGGTCCGACGTCGGTTGCTGTCGCCTCATCCCTGATGTCAGTGCGCCAGGGGTACATATATTGCAACCGACGCCATTTTCTTCAGTCTTTCTTACCACGCGGTGCCCGAAGCAGAAGCAGTTCGCAAGTGCCGGTCGGCCGACTCCTGAGATATTCGAATTTCAGACCAAAGTATTCTATAAAGCTAAGTACCCCGTCGGGGAAACTTTTCTTGCCTCTGACCGATGTCAGAACAATTGCATTTCTTGTGGGAAGCAAATACCTCATAAGGATTTTCATTCTTACTGCATACCTTGCCTAGGCCCTGATCACGACGTCACTTGTCGATTTTGTGCTAGGTTTAATAAGCGTACTATTAAAAGACTATTTGATTTCGCATGACACTATTTTGGTAGAAAATTTAACTAACATGCCGTCGGAGCTACCGACGTGCACAAAAAGCACAGGGATAAGGACCGACAGCCCAGGCCTAAGCCAGATTCTGAGGCCTCCGTTGATCCCGTCTCCGGTTCTCAGTGAGGCTCCAACGCAGCCCCTGACTACCGCAGTTCTGGAACCCGAGACTGCTACGGATACTTTGACGGAATGTACTAGGCTGACGCAGCCTTTTACTTCAGGCCCTTCTGACGATTTACCTTCTAAGGACGTCGGTGCTTCTGAAACGACATTGGTTTCTGAAGGCGTTTTCAGACCGGCTCTGTCAAAACGTTTTCTAAGTCGAAGACTCCTAAATCTAAAAAGACTACACTTCAGTCTCCTGTTCTAGGCCCTCCTGACAAAAGGCCTAGACAAGAGGAAGATTCTGCTTCCTCTGAACAACTGTCTATTTCTTCGGATTCCTCTGAGGACCAAGACTATTCCTTCTCTCCTTATGAAGATTCTGATGCTGAGGACTCTATTCCCTCAGCTTCCCCTCCTGAAGACTACTCTTTTTGGGGAAACTTCACACACTATGAGGGAACATTTTCACTGGGAAGGTCAGGACTACTCTGATTCCAAGAAAAGGCTGAGAGTTTCTTTTACTCCCCCAATACAGACCTCTAGCCATCCCACCTGTTTTGGACATTGTGGATGATATCTATTTAGAATCCAGTTTCAACCCAGACTCTCTTCCTCCTGCTCCGGCTAAGCCTGACAGATACTACAGAGTACCTGATTCCCACAAATTTCTTTACAAAAGCCCTGTAGCTGAGTCTAGCTGACCCAGAGACAATCTCCCGGGGGGGGCTAAGGCTTCCATGGCTAAAAACTCAGTACCTTCTGAGAGGGATTCCAGAGCACTAGACAGGTGGGGGGAGAAAGGTTTACACCTCAGCCACATTAGCTATGAGGGCACTAAATTGTCAATTTCATATGCTTAAGTATTAGCAATTTCTAATCTCTATCTTAAAACAAAAGATAACCTCCCTCCCCTAACAATCTGAATTGAAAGAAGTACAGGATTTGTTGCACGCCACTGAGCCGGCGGGCAAACCTACCTTACAATGTGGGTTTGATTCTTTGGAGGCCTCCTGCAGAGCAGCTGTCACTGGATCGGTTATACGTAGGCATGCTTGGCTAAAGGAATAAAGTCTGCCTGATCATGTTAAAGTAAAACTACTAGATGCTCCCTTACAGCAGGATGTTCTTTTTAGAGTTAAAGCAGAAGAAGTTTTAAAGAAAATGGAAGATAAGGCGAAATCAATGCAGACAGTCAAAGATTTCCTAAAATACAACCCCCTCGCTTCAACAGAAACTGGCCAACAAAAAATTTGTCCTTTCCAGCCACTGACAGACCTCAGAGGGGTAAATACAGGTGCCCAAGGGGCAGAGGACAACCACAAGCCCAGTATAAACCTCGCCAATGGGGCACTACAACCCAGAAGGGAGGAGAAGACAGGTCTCAGCCCACCAGAAGGAAGACTCAATGACTTGCACCTCAGCTGGCCAAGCAAAACTCTTGGACAGCCCCCTTGGGGGGAAACTAGCACTTTTTTGCAGACAACTGGCACATGGTCACAAAGGACAAATGGGTCCTAGACATAATTTTATGAGGATACAGATTCCACTTTCACACCTTGCCAATGAAAAGAGGAATGCCAAACCTGCCACAATCCATGGGCAGAGGCACAAAAACAAATTACAGCTCTCATAGACATGAGAGCCATTCAACTGGTACCTACTTGAGAGCAAGGCCAAGGATTTTACTCAAGGCTCTTTCTAGTACCCAGAAAGGACAATGCTTGGAGACCAATTCTGGACCTTTCAGTTCTAAACACTTAACTTACAAGTTCCCAAATTCAAGATGCTAACACTACAGCAGCTACTTCCCATGTTGGGCAAGGAAGCATGGCTAGTAAAGTTGGACCTCAAGGAGGCATACCTGCATGTCCCTATCAGACAAAGTTGCACAAGATGCATCCGCTTCATTGCAGGTTCAACCCATTAATTCTCTGCACTGCCCTTTGGCTTGTCTACTGCGCCCAGAGTTTTCACAAAATGCCTGGCACCAGTAATTGCATACTGCAGACAGAGGAATTCAAATATATCCATACCTGGACGACTGCCTCATCCAAGCAGAAAGCAAAGACAATCTCTTACATCCTCTGGCTTTTGTGAAGCATCTACTAAATTGTCTGGGGTATACAGTAAACGAAAATAAGTCAAAACTAGTACCCTCACAAAAAAATTACATTCCTGGGTGCCAGCTTGGACACAACGGCCCAGAAGGCTTATCTTACACCAGACAAGCAACTACAACTGACTCTCAATATTTCAAGACATTGGCAACAAAGACCCAATTAACTGCAAGAAAAATTCTGCAGGCTTTGGGCTTCATGGCATCTTGCATTTTGATACCATTTGCAAAACTGCATATGAGGAAATTACAGTGGTACCTAAAAAGCGTATGGTCTCGCCACAGCTTGGACACTATCTCTCATTCCCTGCCTTCAACAGGAATTTCTATGGTGGTCACAGGCATGTCACCTCAACAAGGCTAAGCCTTTCACCTTGCCCCCAACCAGGCAAACTATCACAACAGATGCTTCAGACTATGCCTGGGGGGCACACATGGCAGGACAATGCATTCAAGGCCTATGGACGGCAGAACAAAGAAAAATGCGCATAAATCAAAAAGAGATGCTAGCTGTACAGCTTTCAAGGATCTACTACATCCAGGACAGCTTGCAATAAAGACAGACCACACCACAGTAATGTGGTACATAAACAAACAAGGGGGCACACATTCCTACCCTCTTTGCAGGCAAGCAATGATCTTACGGAACACAGCTCTGGCCTACCAAGGCCAGTTACAAGCTCAATTCCTGCCAGGACAGAAAAACATTGGTAGACGACCTAAGCAGAAACATCGAAGATCCCCACGAGTGGAAACTAGACCCACAAATATTTACAATGTTAACTCAAAAATGGGGCCTTCCAAATATAGACCTGTTTGCTAGTCCTCAAAACTACCAACTGACAAAATTTTGTACAAGGACATTCCACCATCAAGCTAGCTTGGTAAGTGGACGCGCTCTCCTTCAGTTGGAAAAACCTGACAGCATATGCCTTTCCTCCATTACCTTTTCTCACAAAGGTTCTTTTGAAGGTCAAAAAGGAGAAATCACGACTGATTCTCATAGCCACAGACTGGCCACGCCAGCACTGGTACCTGCTATTGAAGAATATGGCTCACAACCCACCATGGATATTGCCTCAAATACCCCATTTGCTCACGCAACAAAACAAACAGGTTCTACACAGCCAGCTCAAAACCTTAAATCTGGCTGCATGGCAAATCTATTAAACATCCAACCAGCTCCTCTTTCACACGCCGTTCTGGATGTTATTCTGGAAGCCAGGAGGCCAAGCACCAGGAAGGCTTACTCGGACAAATTTCTGCAGTATTTAGCTGAGATGTTGCACAAAGGACTTTCCTTTTCCTCAAATAAAATCCATGCTTCAGCTATCTCAGCTCACTACGACACGAATCCACCTTTATTTTCAAATCCTCTTCTAAGGCAGTTCCTCAGAGGGGTAAAAACATTAGACCACCTAGAAGAGCTCCTACACCAACATGGGACCTCAACTTTGTTCTGGAAAAACTAACGTTACCTCCCTTTGAACCAGCTTTCTCTGCAGACCTTCAGTTCCTATCTGGGAAGACTGCCCTGCTCCTGGCAATAACTTCAGCTAGGAGAGTCTCAGAATTACAGGCACTAATGGCGGTGGAACCTTTCCTTATTTTTCATCAAGGCAGAGTGTCTCTACGAACTCATTCTTCCTTTATGCCTAAGGTGGTTTCCAGTAGTAGCTTTAAATCAAGCCATCCACCTACCCACTTTCTTCCTCAATCCACAGAACAAAGGTGAGAGACTCCTGCATTCCTTGGACATTCACAGGCAGCTTCGTTACTACTTGGATAAAACTAAGGCTTTCAGAAAAACTGACCAGCTCTTTGTATCCTATGCTACAGCTTCTCAAGGGAGGGCTATATCCAAGCAAACCATTTCTAAATGGATAGGCCATTGCATATGGTTCTGCTATACCCATCATGGGAAACCAGTTCCTCCTACCATTAGATCCCACTCTACCAGGGCAACAGCTACCTCTACAGCCTTTCTAAGGGGGGTCCTACCAAGGAAATTTTAGAAGCTGCAACTTGGAGTTCTGTACACACCTTCACCAAACACTATCAGTTACCTCTTTACTCTTAAGTCCAGGGCGGGCTTCGCCACTGCAGTTCTTCAGGGCCTCATTGCCTCCACTAACCCTCTGATACCTCCCCCCCCCCACCTTAGCTTTGGGATTCAACCCAAGTGTGATGACTGCAGCAGGGTAACACAATGAACATAGTACAGTTTTGTACCTACCATAAATGTAGATGTTAGAGTGTTCACCCTGCTGCAGTCCAGGTTACCCTCCCTCCATCCCCTCTGATCTACTGGCTAAATCTCTGCTATGCCTTACTGATGTATTTGCTTATAGCTGAAGGGATTTTGTGTTTGTGCAGTGTTCACACCATTTGGTACTAATTCTGATAACCCTTTTGGGGGCACCTGACATCTGGGGCAAGAAAAACTGAAGAAAATGGCGTCTGTTGCAATATATGTACCCCTGGCGCACTGACGTCAGGGATGGGGCGGCAGCAACTGACGTCGGACCAAGACTTTGGAAATCCGGCCGACTGCGGGGACCACCTGACGACAGGATAACCCAAGTGTGATGACGGCAGCAGGGTGAACACTCTAACATCTACATTTATGGTAGGTACAAAACTGTACTTTATCTTTTACTTATTTTTAGGCATGCATTATGCTGGGCTGGTTTAGTGCAAGTAAGCGATGGCATATGCGCAGCTACTGGATATCTCTTCCTATAGCTACACATGTTTACATAAACATAGGTTCCAATAGCTTTTCATTGTAAATAGAAGAGGTTTAGTTTTAGTCTCCTACTTGTGGTAAGCTTATTTCTGTGGAGCTAAGCAGTGCATAGAGGCTCTGAGATGGTCTTTTAGGTTAACACGTTCTTTTAACAGCTGATCCTTATTGAGATGGATAACACTGTTGTATACACTTTATCAAAAGTGATAACTGCAGCTCACTAGCTACAAAAAGCAAAGAAACTCTTAGGAATTAGAGGGTTCTTTCTAATAAAATAGCAGAAAGACCATACTAGGAGCCAGAGTTTAGGTAGTAAACTGAGGTTCAGGCTCTACCGCTTCATTGCTGAGCTTTATTAAGTAAAGGTAGGTCACTAGGAATGCTCCACGTGGGTGGCGCAGTAAAACGCCTACGTTTGTGGCGAGGTGCACAAAGGATAAATCACTAGGGACACTCTACGTGAATTGCACAGTTTCTAACTTTTATGAAGAGGTTTAGAAGCGGTAAGTACACGCAAGATGTACAGTTTTGTTGGGGGGGTTCATAAAAGAGAAAATACTAAAGATATACTTTTTTTAATAGGGAGTTTACAGCATAGGAATAGTATCAAGATATACTACATTGTTTAAACTGCTCTGGACAACATTAGACATGACCTGAATTGCCTCCACAGATCAAAACATTCATATCCTTAAGTCATTTGCTCCAAGTACTTCTAACAGAGTACTCTAGGGAATTTAACATTCCCAAAAACCTTGTTCCCAGCTACCTCTCTACCACTGCACCTCCAGCATTCCTCTATTGGCGATATTCGAGCTACAAATCCATACTCTCCATTTGAGAGTTTCCAGCTTCTCTGTTTTTTGTTTAGTTTGTTCTCTTGTTTCAACAGCCATAATGATAGTTTTCTTGATCTACACACCTATTTACTTTTGTTCTCCTAAATATGGGTATTGCTGAAGTAGTTCATGTGTAGGTATGTGGTTTATCACTTCTTTTTTATCCCAAAAATACTCTTGTCAAAAGGTTCCACAACTCTGGGTATGTCAAGCATGAAATGTCTGCAAATCAAGTTAACTTAATTTTGAGCGTACCATACTAATTATAGCCTTGAATTTGGCAGTTTGTTAGTTTTCTTTTATTAATTTGTTAGAATGTAAAACGGAAGGAAAAGAGGACCTCTTGCTTGTTGAGGATACATTCTCCTTGTTTCTTTTCCAGCCCTTCATGTGTTTTATTAGCCCTACTTTTCTGCTGGGGAAAGCAGATGCTGCCATTGCCCTAATCCCACTGCCAACTGACTTGAATTTTGTGAATCAGAAATAACCAGTAAATAGCATTGCTTTCTTACATGTCTGGATCTTTCTTACATCGTTTGGAAGCACTTTTTTTACCATTATTTTAAGCTCGTATAAACATACTTTGCAATGATTTTAAATTTTGAGATTGGGTTTGGAAGGTCGTCTTTACTGTGTGGGTACTAGTTTTCAAGGTGCTAGTACTGCCCCCCCCCCCCCCCCCCCCCATTCAACAAAACCTTCCTTGTGTTTTATTACTCTTCCTTCCAGACTTCACAGGAATACCATCTGTTCTTGGTAACAAATTTTTATACGTTGCCTTTTTTCTTAACCGCGGTGGTGCAGCGGTAGCATTGTTGCCTCACAGCAAGAGGTTCTCCTGTTCGATTCTCTGCTGGATTGCCTTCTGTGTGGAGTCTGCATGTCCTCCTCGCGGTTGAGTGGCGTTCGAAAGACATGCGTGAAAGGGTGTCGGTAATTAGCAGACCGGAGTTCCACTGTGGCGACCCCTAACCAGGAAAAGCTGAAATACTACCTCCTCCCCCCCCCCCCTCAACCTGCCCCTATCCCAGCTATTAAACCATGAGCCTCGTCTTCTGTCGCAGTTCCTTAGTTAAGTCTTCCATGGCTATTTCCAGTTGTTTTTACTGGGTGTTCCTATTCCTCTGCATTTTGCAAATTTTCATAGGATTTTCTAACCATTTCTAATATTTCTATAGGATCTGTGTATAAGCTGTCTGGCAAGTCCTTTCTACTTTAATTTTTGTGCTCTTCAAAAAAATAAGTAGGTAAATTCTGTAACTCCTGTTTTCCTTTTTAGCAGGCCACACTTGCTGCTACTGTTCTGTGAGATTCCCCTTCTGTAATGCTTTAACCTTTTGACAACCTCCACAGTGTCTTCAGTCGAAACTTGAGACAGTGAGGACAGTTTTTAAATGGTGGTGATAGCGAATGTATGTACAGAGTGCGTCAAAGGTCTATACTGTGCTGTTGGACGTCATCTTTTCTGACATTAAAAGTACAATTAAGCTAATTGTGTGGATAGCTGAATATATGAATAATTTGTTTGTGTGGCGCACGCTATGCTAATACCCTATCTGCAGTCAGTCGTAGTCTGCAAAGTCTTTCCGTTTCCAAGTTGTTGCACCTTTTTTAGTTTAAAGATGTTAAAACTCGAGCCACTATTCTTGCATGTTGGTACAATTGGTTTGACTTCAGTGCCTGCATTCTGAGGTCGCATTCTGAGGTCGCTTAGACACAGAGAATACTTTAGAGGAAAGGCACATCATGAAGCTTGTGACCTGCTAAAATCTGTTGTGTGCTATGTATTTTGACACTGTTGTAAATGCCAGGGTGACATGTACATTCCACTGTGATGCGGTGAAGGTCACTCCAAGGCTAAGGTGATTCTGGAGATTTGGTTTGCTTATCTTGTCGTTTGAATTTCTGTGCTGTTAACTACTTGGGTCCCTTTTCTGCTCTGATTTTTGATAGCTGTCTCTCATGTTTGATTCTGAACTTGGGCTTCTCTTTAGTTTCTGTCCAGTAACTGTTTCAATATCCATGTTTAATTCTTGGTCCTTAGCCTTGCAGGTCCTGTTTTGTTATATCTACTTACCTGGTGCACCTGTTCTTTCAGTATTGGATATGCCTAGAAGCCTTTGAGAGAATTCCGTAAATCGATGGTAATAAACCCACCTGAGGATAATGGTCTAGATCTGGTTCCTCTGTACTATTACCCGATGTCTCCTGTACTGTGACTGTTCACAAAGCCTATGAATCTAACGTCTCTGGGCAGACTTCAAAAATGAACCATCCTGATAGCTGGCCATCTTAAGTAAACTTTACAAAGAACTGTATAGCAGATCAAAACTCACAACGTTGGAAGTTTTACAACATGTATTATAAAACTTTATTATAGGACGACTAAAGCAGTCTGTGAAACTGGGACAGTTTCTGAAGATAAAAGCTTGCAAGGTTGGTCTTGATGACTATATTAGGAAACTTCTAATCACTGCTCAAAACATATCCTAGATGGGTTCACCCACTCCAATCCAGTAGGCATCAGTGACACATCAAGAAACAAGTTTAATGCAGTCCTGATCTCTTCCAGAAGATGGTGTTTCACAGTACTGATGCCCCCCCCCCTCACTGCAGATGTGTGTGGTTTGTAAAGCTGTGGAATGTTTCATAACTGATCTGTAGTTTTGTTTCAAATGGAAGCCCTGTCTAAACTGGGCACAGGTTGGTTATGCTATTCGGTCATTCTCCATCAGGGGAGCAGTGCGAGTTTAAACCTACAAATTTGAGTCGCAGAAAGAGACCACTTCATAGAGAAGGGGTTTGTGTACCAAGCAATCTTTAATACAAAGGGTGGCTAAAGACTAAACTGAACCCTGCCGTTCTTGGCTCAGTAAACTTCTTTAGTGTATGCCTGGGGTTTACTAGGGTGTCGTGACCTAAAAGGCACTTCAGAACACTTCAACCTTGCCTATTCTTTTTAAAGACTTGAAGGTTGTTAGTTTATTGCCAAGCTGTCCAGTTTTCTTATTGTCACATTTTTTTAGAGTTCTTATTAATGCTGCTTCTGATTTTTTAAGATGGTATGAAGAGTATATATTTGGTGATGTACCAACAGGTTAAAAAGAGTGTGTTGGACTTTGCCCGTTTTGACTCTTGAAGCAGAATTCTGAAGTCCTGGTCTATTTTCAGACCGCATTCTGGTGACCTGCACGCATTTTGTTTCACAGCATTTTCAAGTGGGATTAATTCTGTATAATTGGCAGTTGAGTGGGGTACTGGTGGTAATTTGTGCATGTGGTCATTGAAATTTGTCTTATTAAAAGTAAATGCAATGCTTTTTTGTATTTTTTTCTTCTTCTAGGATTCAAACATGAAGTAAAGCAAGAAGACTCGTTTGGTTATGGTGGTCCTGGGGGCAGACAGCAGCAGAGTCGAAAGAGAACTTATGATGAGAGGGGGCATGGCTATTATGAATACAGAGAGGATAAACGGTAGTTATTTTTGCTTATAAATAACTTAATGTTTGTTGGAAATTTTGTTTTTAGGACCATGTCTTTGGACTATATTTTAAGCCTGAAGTGTGATGTAGATAATTCACATGCATATGGCACATTTCATGTGCCTTTGCAGGTGGCATTGTTGGGATAAGTTGTATTCTTTTATTGCTGAGTAGTTGTGTGCTTGCACAAGAATACAAAGTAAAAATCAATTTGTTCGTCTATTCTTGTGAAAGGTTTGTAGCTTTTAAATGTGTAATAGTTTGTGTAGCTTTTAAAGTGAGTAAATTATAACTCTGGGCTGCATGGGTAACAGTGTAGTAGTAAATGTCCAGTTTTGAAGATAACTTCGAGGCTGGCACGGTGGCAAGATGTTCTCTGGTTCGATTCTATGCTGGGGTGGCTTCTGTGTGGAGTGTGCATGCCCTCTGAGTTTGTTTGGGTTTCCTCCCACGTTACAAAGACTTGCATCTGGAGCATTTCTCCCCGGGCCGCCTCTGAAAGTTGGTTTTGTTCGAAATCGGACTTTCCCTGTTAACAAATGTTAAATAAATGCTGCCTAGCATGCTACTAGTCTGGAACCCCAACCACACACACGTTTTCCATGCAGCCTGTTACAACCCCAGATCTTATGTCTGCAAGAAAGGGCGTGACACCTTAAGATTAAACTAGCTTTTTGATGCCAGTATCATCTTGTCACATCTCTGCCAGGGATTCTGTACGCCCTACCCCATCTTGCCTACACCTTTTTTAAAGTGGCTAACTTTGCTTGTTTACACTGTCTACAGTGGCATTCCTCTCATTTTTGGCTAGAAGGGTGGCGGGCTGTCGTTGGGTAGAATGTGCTACAATCTCTTCTTGCCCCAGACTTTACAGTTATGATTCCATTTTTGGCGGCCTTAACAGTTGGTACATTCCTAGTATGTATGTTTTGAAGAGGAGTCGGTGTTCTGGAATGCCAAGTGGTTTAGGAGCACCAATGCTTCAGTTCCCTCATGCTGCTTGTTCATAGGTGTGTACTAAGCTAATGGCCCTGGACCTTTACAAGCCTAGCCATACCATTTCCCTGGCATAGTGCTACCCAACCTTAATTCCCAGTGCCTCTGTCTAGTAGAGCCACTGGAGTTATCCTCTGGGTGAATTTTCAGTTTCCCATCCACTCCTCAAGATTTCTCTTGAGGGTCAGCGAGGTGCTCTGTTTGACATGTATGGAAGTCTATTCAGTGGCATGGGCGGTCTCTGGGTTATGAACCTGTCCCTCCAGCATGTTCTGTAAATTGTGGTAATGAGGTTGAAGTCTCTGGAGTGTGTGGTGCGGACGGATTGGGATTTCTTTAGATGTAGCATTTCCAACAGAGCTGGGTCAGACATGGCTGTGTAAGTCAAGCAGAGACTGCCTCTAAGTAGGCAATTATGAGACAGAATAGTTGAGAGTTTAGTTGAGAGTTGTGTGTGTGTGTGTGTGTGTGTGTGTGTGTGTGTGTGTGTGTGTGTGTATAGGACAAACAATGTAACACCACAAGCAACTGTATAAGGAAACACCCACAAATGCTTGGTGTGATAGCGGAGACAAAATTACAAGATTCTCTGCTTGAACTGGATGAACGTATTTTATTACAAAACAAGACAACCACCGATATTCACAGGTTAAGCGCTTTCATCTGAATGTAACCAGACTTCCTCAGAACAACAACAAGGTGGATCTGGAGTATTTAAATAACCTTTTAGGTGCCAAACACTGAAATAGCAATAGCAGTTTAAACGGACAGTACTCTAAGTTATGACTACTTTTATACACTGCTTTAGATTCACTTAGTAAAAATGAGGTATATATCTGATAAACTATTATAAAAGCTATTAAAATACTGTAAAAAAAATTGTGCGTGTATGTATATATATATATATATATATATATATATATATATATATATATATATATATATATATACACATAATAAAAACATATATGAAAATCTATGTACATAAAAAAAATCTGAAAATCTATATTCAAAAAAACTCAAAATCTGATGATGACAGTGTCATAATGCCCTATAGCATAATACCCTGTACAGTTGATAACATTGTATGCTATATGATGTGCTAATATGTCATACGCTATATGAAATGAAAAAAATGAAAATACTAGATAACTCAAAATGACTGGAATTGAAGGCTACTAGGCTAACAATAAGAACGGTTTTATACTAATATATTAATTAATTCCTGGAAATCTAGTGGCATCAGTGAGCATCTGCTCTCCTCCATGGCCAACCAAGCCTTAATGTTGCCACCAACCTGATCAATAATGACAAATTTGAACTGATTGTCTTCACCGTTCCGATGCTCCCATCGCAACCCCTCTGGTCTGCCTGAAATATTCACTCTCAAAATGTATACAATTATAATCTAAAACAAGTCCCATCGTGTCAGTAATAATGTCGGAATATTTCCTGAGGCTATTGCTGAAATATTCTAAGCCAATATCTTTAGGAATACAGGAGAATAAATCCTTGACATTGATGGTTTATATAAACTAAGTCTCTACTCCAAAGATTGGGAGTAAGCTGTCCTAGAAACATCCATGAATCCTTAATTAAATGTGGGATGTTACTGTATACCTGTCAATGGCTACACCTAATGGAAATGTTTTTGACCTACTGCCAGAAATTATTGGTCTGAACGGGGGTTTTAATAGATTTTTATGTATTTTAGGAATACCAATGATGGTGGCTAAAACAGGAAATTCCACCCTCAAGAATTGGTGTCATTGGTAATCCTGTGGTATTCTTCTATGGCAAGATCAATGAGTCTATACCCAATATTAATCTCATTTAATGATATAGCTTCATAATTGCCTGAATAATATAAAATGTTATAAATCTCATTTATATAGTCCATCCTATTATACAGAACTCCACCCCCCTTATCTGGTTTCATAACCCTAACTTTGTTCTTAACTAATTCTTCCAAACATGCACGTTCACCTGTAGTTAAATTTTGATTAATACTACGTTGAATGTTTTTATCAGTCTTATATAAGTCTTATATAATTTGTTAAACTTGTAGACTTCCTGGCTAGCCATTTTTCAAAACATGCTACACCAGGGTGTGTACAAGGAATATAAGTACTTTTCTTCTTTAGTGAACCATGTTCAAATGAATTAATATCCAAGTTGCCATCCTTAAATTGGACAGCTAAATTTAACCTCCTACAGTACAATTTCAATTCCAGGATGGTATCAACCAAATTAAATCCAACAGTAGGGATACATTTCTTACCTTTTGTAAATAACCTAAAAAACTCCTCGGATGTTAATGTTAGTGTAGTTGAATACTTTGAATCCATTATTTGTGTGTACAATGCTCACCATGTTTGTCAATGACCATTGAGGAATGATTAGATGCATCAAGAATTGTTTCATCACCTAAGCCAAAATTTTTTTGATGTCCTTGTGTCATTACCTACTTTATTTACCTCATTCTCCTGTTCCATGGGGTGAATGCACCTTTTTGAGCAGGATAAAACCTGCCCCCCTGAAAATTGGTGCCCTTATTCACCTGTCTATCAGAGTTATTTTGATTCCTATCCCTTTCAAACATCTGATATTCTTTGGGCCATATATAAGCCCTATTCTAAGCATACTGCTCAACATCACGTTCAATTTTTCGAGATTTTCTTTGAAAAATACCTTTAGCGTTTTGATTGGCAAGGTTGAACTGTTTCATACAAATCTATCCACTGAGAGTATGCCTCATTGTTAATAATTTCAGTGTTCAATATATCTATTTGCTGTAATAACCCAGATAATTTTTCATCATTTTTCTTAATTTTCATATAGCCTACACCATAGCTATCAAATAGCTGATTGAATTCACCAATAGTTTCATTGTTTATCTCGATACCCATAGGTAATTTAAAAAACCTCAAACCTTTGGTTACAACATGCATAGCAATACATTTTGACAGATGGGCATTATCAATTTTTAAACTTTTAATGGTAAATAATTTATTTCCCAAAAGGTTTATCTTGTCCTTGGATGACTTTGCACCACCAACTTGTCGTCCTGCAGCATGATTCTCTATATTAGCATCATTGTTGTTAAAAATCATAATTATCGCTGAGAAAACGGTCCAAAAAGTCAATATCATTACCACCCAACACTCTTTATCAGTTGTGTAAATTTTATTTTTCTTATATTGATTATTACTTGTTGTTTTATTATAATTAGGGCTTGAATAGTTAACATCAGTACCTTTAAAATTGTCCATTTGTACCCTAATGGCTGCAGAATACGTTTTAATGGTCATCGGGCATTTGGGTCGTGCCCCGAGTCTTTCCACTTCATCACGATCATGGAATAGACTGAAATCAAAAGTAAAATCATTGGTCGAGACATTGCTCACATTTAAGTCCTCGTTGCGAGATAAAAGGTTAACATCCTCAGCACATTGCGCCTGTCCATTAGGTATATCAATCTGCGTGCTGCAATCCACCCGGTTGACAGTATGAAGCTGTTTAACTACATGACTAGATCCATCAGCGGAAGGTGTAACCTCCTGCGCATCCGTTGGCTTGTTCGCCTCAATTGGCGGCTCCCCCTTCGCGTCACCATTTGCTTTGCTCTCTTCAAGGGTTTGTAGGGCTGCCAAGGTACGACCAACAAGTTCAGTTAAGCGGAACATTTCCTCTATTGCTGTTTCAGTGTTTGGCGCCTAAAAAGGTTATTTAAATACTCCAGATCCACCTTGTTGTTGTTCTGAGGAAGTCTGGTTACATTCAGATTAAAGTGCTTAACCTGTGAATATCGGTGGTTGTCTTGTCTTGTTTTGTATAAAATACGATCTGAAGTAGGATATTCATTTGTCTGCAACCTGTGGAACCTGTGGGTTATGGATCCGATATCGGATCCGAACCGGCATAGTTTCCAGCTATGGATCCAAGCTCTCAGCTCCTCCCCTCACCCATAATGCCCTGCTCTACCCTCATGACCTCAGATCCAGTTTGCCGCGCTGGTAACTGGATGTGGTTTCTTTAGCTCTCAGCTAAGTGGTATTTTCTTGTATAAAAATTGAAATTTTTTGCTTTCTTTAAACTTTTTTGTGTGAAAGTTGTAGGTTCCCTTTGTGTATTGACTGTTTTTAGTTTAAATTTATTTACAGTAGTATTTTTTATTCCCTCCTAAGCACAGTGCATTAGGAGTGTGTGTGAGGCCTGTGTGCTTGTTTGGTTTTTGTTAAGTTACTTCTGTAACTTTTGGGAAGTTTTGACTATGGCTGACCAGCCTAAGTCATTCTTTCTAAATGCTCAGTGTGGCCATAAGCTCTCACCGGCTGATGGCCACACTTCGGTGTGTCAAAATGTCTTGGGGTTGAACACCTCACATCTGGCTGTTCCATTTGTGCAGGGTTCAACCCCAGGGCACTGAGGGAGCGGAGGTCAAGCTGGTCCTGGCGGGTCTTTACCGCCCGGACTCGGCTCCGACCCAGCTCGCCGGGGACTCCTGCGGTTGCAGCTGTTCCCCTGTAGCACCCCTCCTGCTCCTGGGACTCAAACTCCCGCTTCCAGGACAGGAGAGGGATGCTTCTAAGAAGGACGGAGGAGAAGCACCACAAGCGGCGGGCGAGACCTCTGTTTCGGCCCGCCTGCTAGCGGCTTCTCCCCGGCCTCACTATTGGGCGGTCTCCTCCTTCTGCGGCTCCGGTCACCTGTGTGCTTCTCACGGGTCCTGAGGAGGAGGAGACCCGATCTCGGCGAGGCTATCGAGGAGGCATTCCAGGCCTACCTCGGTAGCCTCGTCGAATCTACCCATAGCCTTCGGATGCTGATCTGGACGGATGATGCGAAGGTTCATCCAGGCCCAGATGCAGATGGGAGTGCTCTTGCCTCCCCCCGGGGAGCTCAACACCCTTTTCAAGCCTATTGCTCCTTCTCCGACCCGCTTCCGGGTTGAACAGCTGGAAACGAGCAGCGGGCGGGGGAGGTCGGATCCGATAGTACTGGTACCGGATCCGACCATGCCTCGAGTGCGGACCCGATCTCACCGGAGCCTGGATCGAGCGGATCGGGGATCAGTGCTCGCCGGCGCCCGTCTGTGTGTCGGGCGCGCTGTCGCCGGATCCGAGTGCTTCGCGCGGTTCCGATCCACTCTTCGGATCGAGGGGGAGCCGATTGTCGGATCCTTTGGTGAGGTCGGCTCCCCTTGGCTTTTGATGTAGTGGAGAGGGCTCTGTTGAGGGTCTCCGGACCCCGGCACTTGCCGGCTCGTCCCCGCTCCTCTGCACTGGGCCAGGCTTCCACCATCCGGCCCCTGGGACAGCCCGTTTCTGTGCCCCAAGTTGCTCCTATGGAGCAAATGGCTGCTGCGAGGACTCCTCTGACAGCCCCAGAGGAGGCTCCTCGCAAGCTTATCACGTCAAAAGGAGGCACATTGACTCCCCTGAGTCTCTCACTGAAGACACGGACTTGGAGGAAGGGAAGGCTCCCAGGTCACCCCGAGGATGTCTCCTTCGGAGACATCATGGAAATACTCCCGTATCAGGGGGTGGTCTGCCCCAAGTCTTCCTCGGACGAGTCCGTGTTCTTGGAGGCATTAAAGCGGGCCCGTCTACCTCTTGGGTGTCCCTGCCGACCCCCTGGTGGACCTTATTACCACCAGGGCGTGGAAGGAACCGGACACCGTGGAGCCAATTCCCAAAAGACCTGACAAAATCCTTAGCCGCCTTCTGACAGGACCCATTGGGTAAGGGGCCTCCTGTAGATGCCATGTTGATGGCGGCGGCCACAAAGAGGAACTGGCTCAGGAGGTCCCTCAGTCCACCCACCGAGCAAGGAGTCTCGGATGATGGACGCTTGGGGAAGCGGATGTTCAGTTCGGCGACCTTTCGGTGAGGCTGAACTATTTGGCACATGTTATTAGGATGCAGCGAGACCTTATTAAGAGTACGCTGCATCCCCTGAGTCCATTTCGGAGGAGGACAGAGCTCTGCACTCCACCAAAATGGCCACTCTAAGGTCAGTCCACGAATACTTCTATGCGGCTACTCTCCCATGCTGCGGAGGGCGCTAGAGCTGCGGGGACAGGACTGGTCACTAGGCGTCAGGCCTGGCTCCGCCACTGTTTCTGAGCCCTTCAAGGCGTCGTTTGACGCCTTTGATGGTTCTGCTCTGTTTGGCAAGACCGTTCGCGTTGACCCAGAGCGAGAAGGGCGGAAGAGCGCTGTCTGCCGTCGAATCCGCTTCTCTGCACCCCAGAGGCCCTATTCTAGGAACCAAAGGGTCAGAAGAAGATGTGGTTCGAAGTCGCAGCAGTCCCAGCCTGCTCGGACAACCAGTCCTTCCGTGGCAGAGGAGGACAGGGAGGACGCGCCCTAGAGGCAGAGGGGCTCCCAGAAACTTGGTCCAGGAACCTTTCTCTGAGCGGCCAGCGCAGCCCTGAGGGGCTGCCCGACTGCTCTACTCTGGAGGCAGTCGGGGGCGTTCGGGGCAGCTAGCGGCATGGGAGTCCATAACATGGGACCGCTGGGTTCTCCAAATCATATCCAGGGGATATCACATTCCTTTCCTTCACCTTCCAAAGATGCAGTCCCTCCCAGGCGTACCACCCGGTCAAGGGAGGCGCTTTAGCAGAAATTGGCCATCTGCTAGAGAAAAGAGCCATCCAGCCCGTTCCCCCAGACCAGATCGGATCAGGGTTCTACTCCAGGTTCTTTTAGTGCCAAAAGGCGGGGAACTAAGACCAATCCTAGACCTCTCTCTCCTGAATCTGGCAGTCCCCAAAGAAAAATTCGAATGGTCACTCTGCAATCTATTCTCCCCTTCTGGGAGAATGCCACTGGATATGCTCGATAGATCTCAGGGACGCGTACTACCACATCCTAATGGACAGAAGCTCAGGAGGTTTCTCCGCTTCCGGCTGGGAGCCAGTCACTACCAGTTCGGGTCCTTCCCTTTGGTCTCACCACAGCCCCAGGGTGTTTACCAAAGTACTAGCAGTGGTAGCGGCCCACCTGAGGCTTCAGGGGTGCAGGTCTTTTCCTACCTGGACGACTGGCTCCTTACCGCCCCAACAAGGCATCTACTTCTCTCGGCCTTGAGACTCCTTTCTCCATCTTGCTCCATTTCTGGGCATCACAATAAATACAAAAAGTCCAACCTGGCACCCACTCAGCTCTTAGATTTCATAGGGGCCAGACTAGGGGGGCCCCCAAGGGGGTTTCCCGAGGGGCCCCCCCCCCCCCCCCCCCCCCCCCCCCCCTTTTTTTTTTTTTTTTTTTTTTTTTTTTTTTCCCCCACTGGCCCCGGGGACCCCCCCCAGGGGGGGTTTTCCCTAAATCTTGGCCAGCTTTTTTCCAAAAAAGGGGCCGGGCCCAATTTTTTCCCCAAAAAATTCCCAAATTTTTTTTCTGGGGGGTTTTTTCCCAAAAGGGCCCCCCCCCGGAAGTTTGGTTTCCTGGGAAAGGGCCCCCCCCCTTTTTAAAAAGGGTTTTTCCCCTAACAGGGTCCTTAAAAAGGATTACTTTCTGAATTTTTCCCTTTGTTTTTTGGGGCATCCAAAAATAAAAGTCCCCCCCGTTTAGATTTTAGGGGCCCAAATAGAAACAAGAGTTAGTTCCCACTCACAGATTTTTTTGGTAATCCGGGATTCCCCTTTTCAAGTTCTAGCATTTACCTTAATGGCTATAATCTTTTAGTAAATCCATTTAAGTGCCCTCTTATACAGTCCAACCTTTTTCCCCCTCATAACCCTTTTGGTTAAACAACTTAAAACGGCCCCTTGTGGTGTAAATGGATTAAACCTTTGTTTCCCCCTCCCCAGGTAAGTTCGGGGTGGGGCCCTTGGGCCATAAAAACAGTAAGGGTTCAAAAATTATATACTTTTTTTAAGTGAACCATGTTCAAAGTTTAAATTCCCCCTTTTGGGGAAAAAGCTTTTAATCCAAATTCGTTGTTGGAAATCAACAAAAAACAAGGTTACCTCTTTGTAAAACCAAATTGGGAAGGGGAATTATTTTTTTTTGAAAAATTTTTGGTGGCCCAAAATCCTCCCCTTTTTTTGCCCAAACCTTTTGATTTAGATGGCCCCAAAATTGTCAATACCAACCAAATTTTTGGGGCCTTTTCATCCATTTTTTCCTCCCCCTTTTCCAGGGTGGCATTTTGCTTAAAACCTCCCCCGGAAAAGGCCCTTTTCATTTTGGCCCCCCCGGTTTTGTTTTCCTACCCCCCTTTCCTCTGTTTTTTGGGCCTTAAAAGCCTCGGGGGGGTTCCCAAAATTCTCATTTAATTTTTTTTTGAAAAACCCTTTCCCCTTTAAGGTTACTGTTAATTCCTTTTTTTAAGATCCCATTGGTTTAATTTCCCCCCAATTTTTCCTTTTGCCGGGAAAACCGAATCCTTTTTCCTTAATTTTAAAAGGGCCTCCCTTTTCTTCAAAAGGGCTATTTTGTTCAAACCATCATAAAGTTTACGAACCAAATAAACCCTTTTTGGGGGACGAAACCCTGAATCTTACGGCCCTTTCCTTTTTAAATTTTTAAAATTTTTTTTAAAGGTTTTACTTTCCCCGGAAGTTTCAACCCCAATTTCCCCTTTCACAGGGTCATATTAACCCTTTTTTAAACCAAATTTGTAAAACCCAAAAGGTTTTTCCCTTCCACCCCAACAACCTTTCCCCCTTGGGATTTTTTTTCCCTTAAGTTGACCCCCTTTGGGGGGTTTGGAAAAAATTCTTCTTACAAGAGCCTTTTTAGCCATTATAGCCAAAAAGGTTTCTGAATTCAGCTTTTAGTAACCCCTTTTTTATTTCACCCGGGCCCGTGCTTCAAAACCCCTTTTCCAAAATGTTTCTAACCCTCAATAAATTTAAACCCTCCCGTTTTTTCCCCTTTAAAATAAAAAATAATATGCTCCCAAGGTTACGGGAATTAGTTTTACTCAACGGGACAGCGGAAGGAATCCGCCACGTTTTTTTTGCTTAAATTTTGGGCCCTTTCAAATTTCTTGCCCCCGGGTTTAAGTGCTTTTACACAAGTTCAGGGGCCCCCCCTTTCAAACATCTGATATTCTTTTGGGCCATATATAAGCCCTATTCTAAGCATACTGCTCAACATCACGCTCAATTTTTCGAGATTTCTTTGAAAATACCTTTTAGCGTTTTGATTGGCAAGGTTGAACTGTTTCATACAAATCTATCCACTGAGAGTATGCCTCATTGTTAATAATTTCAGTGTTCAATATATCTATTTGCTGTAATAACCCAGATAATTTTTCATCATTTTTCTTAATTTTCATATAGCCTACACCATAGCTATCAAATAGCTGATTGAATTCACCAATAGTTTCATTGTTTATCTCGATACCCATAGGTAATTTAAAAAACCTCAAACCTTTGGTTACAACATGCATAGCAATACATTTTGACAGATGGGCATTATCAATTTTTAAACTTTTAATGGTAAATAATTTCTTTCCCAAAAGGTTTATCTTGTCCTTGGATGACTTTGCACCACCAACTTGTCGTCCTGCAGCATGATTCTCTATATTAGCATCATTGTTGTTAAAAATCATAATTATCGCTGAGAAAACGGTCCAAAAAGTCAATATCATTACCACCCAACACTCTATCAGTTGTGTACATTTTATTTTTCTTATATTGATTATTACTTGTTGTTTTGTTATAATTAGGTCTTGAATAGTTAACATCAGTACCTTTAAAATTGTCCATTTGTACCCTAATGGCTGCAGAATACGTTTTAATGGTCATCGGGCATTTGTCGCCCCAGTCTTTCCACTTCATCACGATCATGGAATAGACTGAAATCAAAAGTAAAATCATTGGTCGAGACATTGCTCACATTTAAGTCCTTGTTGCGAGATAAAAGGTTAACATCCTCAGCACATTGCGCCTGTCCATTAGGTATATCAATCTGCGTGCTGCAATCCACCCGGTTGACAGTATGAAGCTGTTTAACTACATGACTAGATCCATCAGCGGAAGGTGTAACCTCCTGCGCATCCGTTGGCTTGTTCGCCTCAATTGGCGGCTCCCCCTTCGCGTCACCATTTGCTTTGCTCTCTTCAAGGGTTTGTAGGGCTGCCAAGGTACGACCAACAAGTTCAGTTAAGCGGAACATTTCCTCTATTGCTGTTTCAGTGTTTGGCGCCTAAAAAGGTTATTTAAATACTCCAGATCCACCTTGTTGTTGTTCTGAGGAAGTCTGGTTACATTCAGATTAAAGTGCTTAACCTGTGAATATCGGTGGTTGTCTTGTCTTGTTTTGTATAAAATACGTTCATCCAGTTCGAACCGAGGATCTTGTCATTTTGTCTCGGCTATCACACCAGGCATTTGTGGGTGTTTCCTTCTACAGTTGCTTGTGGTGTTACATTGGTTGTGGCTTGGTATGGATAGCAGCATCGGCAGCCCTCAGGCTTTATTGAACAAGGAGGAGATGGACAAAATTCAGACTGATGTTTCTTTATTAAAAGAGGAAATGTTCCGCTTAACTGAACTTGTTGGTCGTACCTTGGCAGCCCTACAAACCCTTGAGGTGAGCAAAGCAAATGGTGACGCGAAGGGGGAGCCACCAATTGAGGCGAACAAGCCAATGGATGCGCAGGAGGTTACACCTTCCGCTGATGGATCCTAGTCATGTAGTTAACAGCTTCATACAGTCAACCGGGTGGATTGCAGCACGCAGATTGATATACCTAATGGACAGGCGCAATGTGCTGAGGATGTTAACCTGGTATCTCGCAACAAGGACTTCAATGTGAGCAATGTCTCGACCAATGATTTTGCTTTTGATTTCAGTCTATTCCATGATCGGGATGAAGTGGATAGACTCTGGGCACGACCCAAACGCCCGATGACCATTAAAACGTATTCTGCAGCCACTAGAGTACAAATGGACAATTTTAAAGGTACTGATGTTAACTATTCAAGCCCTAATTATAATAAAACCACAAGTAATAAATATAAGAAAAATAAAATTTACACAGCTGATAGTGTTGGGTGGTAATGATATTGACTTTTTGGACCGTTTTCTCAGTGATGATTATGATTTTAACAACAATGATGCTAATATAGAGAATCATGCTGCAGGACGACAAGTTGGTGGTGCGAAGTAGTCTATTAAGGACAAGATATACCTTTTGGGAAATTCCATTAAAAGTTTAAAAATTGATAATGCCTATCTGTCAAAATGTATTGCTATGCATATTGTAACCAAAGGTTTGAGTTTTTTTTAATTACCTATGGGTATAGAGATAAACAGTGAAACTATTGGTGAATTCAATCAGCTATTTGATAGCTATGGTGTAGCTATGGTATAGGCTATATGAAAATTAAGAAAAATGATGAGAAATTATCTGGGTTATTGCAGGAAATAGATATATTGAACACTGAAATTATTAACAATGAGGCATACTCTCAGTGGATAGATTTGTATGAAACAGTTCAACCTTGCCAATCAAAACGCTAAAGGTATTTTTCAAAGAAAATCTCGAAAAATTGAACGTGATGTTGAGCAGTATGCTGAGAATAGGGCTTATATGTGGCCCAAAGAATATCAGATGTTTGAAAGGGATAGGAATCAAAATAAATCTGATAGACAGGTGAATAAGGGCACCAATTTTCAGGGGGGCAGGTTTTATCCTGCTCCAAAAGGTGCATTCACCCCATGGAACAGGAGAATTAGGTAAATGAAGTAGGTGATGACACAAGGACATCAAAAAATTTTGGCTTGGGTGATGAAACAATTGTTGATGCATCTAATCGTTCCTCAATTGGCATTGACAAACATGGTGAAAACTTTGTACACACAAATAATGGGTTAGAAGTATTCAACTACACTAACATTAACATCTCTGAGGAGTTTTTTAGGTTATTTACAAAAGGTATGAAATTTGTCACTACTGTTGGATTTAATTTGGTTGATACCATCCTGGAATTGAAATTGTACTGTAGGAGGTTAAATTTAGCTGTCCAATTTAAGGATGGCAACTTGGATGTTAAATTCATTTGAACATGGTTCACTAAGGAAGAAAAGTACTTGTATTCCTTGTACATACCCTGGTGTAGCATGTTTTGAAAAAATGGCTAGCCAGGAAGTCTACAAGTCTTAATAAATTATATAAGACTGATAAAAACATTCAACGTAGTATTAATCAACATTTAACTACAGGTGAACGTGCATGTTTGGAAGAATTAGTTAAGAACAAAGAAGTTAGGGTTATGAAACCTGATAAGGGGGGTGGAGTTCTGTATAATAGGATGGACTATATAAATGAGATTTATAACATTTTATATTATTCAGGCAATTATGAAGCTATATCATTAAATGAGATTAATATGGGGTATAGACGCATTGATCTTGCCATAGAAGAATACTTGATTGACCACAGGATTACCAATGACACATATCAATTCTTGAGGGTGGAATTTCCTGTTTTAGCCACCATCATTGGTATTCCTAAAATACATAAAATTCTATTTAAAACCCCCATTCAGACCAATAATTTCTGGCAGTAGGTCAAAAACATTTCCATTAGGTGTAGCCATTGACAGGTATACAGTAACATCCCACATTTATTGACAGGTATACAGTAACATCCCACATTTAATTAAGGATTTATGGATGTTTCTAGGACAGCTTACTCCCAATCTTTGGAGTAGAGCCTTGGTTTTTATAACCATCGATGTCAAGGATTTATTCTCCTGTATTCCTAAAGATATTGGCTTAGAATATTTCAGCAATAGCCTCAGGAAATATTCCGACGTGGAGTGGGATCGAATAAATCTAATTACTGACTTGATGGGACTTGTTTTTAGATTATAATTATATACATTTTGAGAGTGAATATTTCAGGCAGACCAGAGGGGTAGAGATGGGAGCATCGTGTGCCCCTATTTTTGCCAACTTGGTTATGCTCGAGTGAGAGACGGAATTTTAGTACAACAAATACATGGCTTATTCAAGATTCTTAGATAATTTGTTTTATGGAAGGGCCCCATTGATAGGATAAGTTAATTTGTTGACTGCATTAACAATACCACAGATTTTCTAAAATTTACATACAACTACAGTGATGCAGGGATTGCCTATTTAGACACACACATTAGCCATGGTGAGCTAGGATTTGTATCACTAATTTATAGAAAAGAAACTTTCTCTAACGATTACTTAGAGTTCAGTAGCAACCATCCAACTTACATGTTCAAGAACATTTTTAAGGGACAGTGTATTAGAGCTGCCCGTATGTCATCAACAGTTGAAATCATGAATATGGAATTGGAGTTAAGTCCATGTTTATTGCCAGAGGATATCCTCTTCCACTATTGTGTGATGTAGTTGAATACTTTGGGAATGAGTGGGGTAATAAGTATCTACCCCTACTGGGAAACATATTAGGTAGTCCTTTGAATAATGAAGGAATTATGAAAATTGAACGAAGAAATAGGGTATGTGTTATGATGTACACACCAGTGGTACACTTTATTAAAAACATTATTATGGAAAATTGGAATCTAGTAACTGTTGATGATGAACTCACTAAAATTCTGGATACTCGCCCAAAATTTGTATATAAGACAGGACCAAATATCAAAAAACTTTTGGAATATGGGACCGACTAACATGTGATAAGAAAACTGGTACCAAAAAATGCGGTACATGTAAACAATGTCACGCAATCAATGAAGTTGAAGGTATCGGGTTGGATAATTACAATAAGACTTGTATTGTGAGTAGAGCTGGCAATTGTAATACCAAGTTAGTAATTTACCTAGCCAGGTGTACGATATGCTCCGCTTTTTACATCGGCAAAACGGAGAGACAGTTTAAGAAACGTATATACGATCATCTATATAGTATTAGGGTAAAGGATAATAAGAATGCCTTATATCGACACATTGCTATGAACGGTGAAGACCATCAGTTCAAATTTGTCATTATTGATCAGGTAAAAATTTCTCCATTTGGTGGCAACATTAAGGCTTGGTTGGCCATGAAGGAGAGCTGATGCCACTAGATTTCCAGGAATTAATGAATATATTAGTATAAAACTGTTATTGTTAGCCTAGTAGCCTTCAATTCCAGTCATTTTGAGTTGTCTAGTATTTTCATTTTTATTTTTTATTTTTTTCATTTCCTATAGCGTATGACATATTAGCACATCATATAGCGTACAATGTTATCAACTGTACAGGGTATTATGCTATAGGGCATTATGACACTGTCATCAGATTTTGAGTTTTTTGAATATAGATTTTCAGATTTTTTTATGTACATAGATTTTCATATCTTTTTATTATGTGTGTGTGTGTGTATGCATGCATATGTGTGTGTATATATGCATGTATGTGTGTATGTGTGTGTATATGTATGTATGTATGTGTATATATATATATATATATATATATATATATATATATATATATATATATATATATATATATATATGCTCATAGAATCATCAAATATGTTTTGCTCATAGAATCATCAAATATGTTTAATAGCTTTTATAATAGTCTATCGGATATATACCTCATTTTTTATTAAGTGAATCTAAAGCAGTGTATAAAAGTAGTCATAACTTATTTAGTGTACTGTCTGTTTAAATTGCTATTGCTATTTCAGTGTTTGGCGCCTAAAATGTTGTTTAAATACTCCAGATCCACTTGTTGTTCTGAGGAAGTCTGGTTACATTCAGATGGAAGCGCTTAACCTGTGAATATCGGTGGTTGTCTTGTCTTGTTTTGTATAAAATACGTTCATCCAGATCGAGCCGAGGATCTTGTCATTTTGTCTTGACTATCACACCAGGCATTTGTGGGCGTTTCCATATATAGGACAAGTGTTTAAGGCTTAGGATCCTCTGAGAGGTACTTTTGTGGCCTCTCCAGTTGTTGCAAGTGTCTAGTGAGGTACATGCCAAATGGGGCATTGTACTTGATTGGCCTAATTGAGGGAAGAGTAGAGGGAGACTACCTCTTTCTTCTGGATGCAAAACCCTTTGTAATGAGATGTGCCACGTAGGACTTTCTGACCACAGTAGCAATGTAGTGATCGAGAGGTTGCTGTCAACCTGTGTTCCCAGATATCTTATAACTCCTTCTGTGTTCAGTGGACTACCATCAGTGTGATAATTCATGGAAACAGGGATTTTTGTCGGCCAAAGTCCCTTCATGTTGGCCTGGACTTCAGAGAAGTAGATGCCAAACAGGAGAGGACCCAGAACCCTAACCCTGTGGGACTCCACTCGTCACTAGTAAGAAGTCTGACTTGGAGTCAGCTACTTTCACACTGTGGGTTCGATCTGTGAGTCACTTTGCAACCTACCTAGTATTCCTGAATGGGGAATGGTATCAAAAGCCTTGACCAGTTCAAGGTAGGCTGTATGAACCACCTTGCCTTCATTAACAGCTCTGGTGACTGACTCAAAGAAGTTGACCAAGCATGATCTAGCCTTCACAAAACCAAACTGTGTGGAATCCAAGGTTTGGAGATTCCCTATATCCTTGTTAGGTCCATGATGCGTTCCATAGCTTTGCATATCGGGCTCGTCAGGCTAATGGGGCAATAGTTCCCAGGGTCTGTAGTCGCTGCTCCTTTGTGGAGAGGGATGACTGTAGCAGTGCACCATTCGGTAGGGACAAAGCCTGAGGTGAGGCTGTGATTGAACAGGGCACACAGGTGAGGTGCCAGTTCATTCATATTTTATGTAGAGCACAGCCAGGGATATTGTCAGTTCCCATAGATGCTGTATTTTTGGCCTTGGACAGTGCTGTTTTAAACTGTGCAGCAGTAATACTGGGTGCCTGCCAATTTACTGGTGGTGTGACTGGTCCTTTGGGGGGGGGGGGGTAAATTTGGCACTGAATCTGTCTGCCAGTATACTGGCTATCTCTTGGCTTGGTAAAAGAGGTACCATTGTGCAGTAGCTCAGAGCTAGTTTGGGTATTGCTGTGGAGATGGTCTTCTATATTTATGCAAACAATCTGCTGCAATTCTGTTTTCATAGCTAGTTTTAGAGGATTTGATGAGGGATCTGAAGTTTTTGTTGAGGCTGATAAGGGAGTTTCCCAGTCTTGCAACTCCACCTTATTCCACATCAGTGCCCTCCTTCTGTTGTAGTTTTGTTTATGGCAGGGGACCACCAGATTAGCTTCCTTGCCAGGAGAGCGTCTTTGTTCTATTAGGTATGGTGAGATCCATGCATTTTTGTATGTGTTCGTACAGTGCAATGGTGTATAGTGCATTGGTGTATGATTTGGCGGTCATACAACTATTTGCATGGGTGGCGTGAAGTTAGCCACCTCTGTTTTTTAGGAGCTCAAAGTTAGCTTTGGAGAAGCTTTTCATGGTGGTTACCTGGGTGGGGGATGGGATGTGGATTTCCAAGGCGATTTAGTTTAGTTTGTGGTCAGATCTAACCAGGGAGGAGCTGACTATTGGTGTAGAGCAACGGTCGCCCATGTTAGTAATGACTAGGTCAAGGATGATGCTACCTCTGGTGGGGGTAAGAGCCAGCTGGTCCAGGGCATTGGAATTAATGAACTCCAGGAAACGTTGGGCAAGTGTATTGGTACATGAGTAGTTTTCCCAGTTAATGGAGAGGTAGTTGAAGTCGCCTAGTAAGAGTGTTAGGGTGTACCCTAATATTCTCCAGGGTGCTTACGAACGTGGAGTGAAAGTCTTTGGACATGGTTGGGGGCCTAGAACAGGCTACGACCTGAATCGCTGTCTTACCCAGTGTTAGCTGTACCTGAAGTATCTGTGATGTGTTATGTTGGGCTACCAGTCTGGAGGTGTGTGCATCCTTTATGAATATGGAAACACCACTGCCTTTGGAGCTTTGGTCCAAGTTGTGGGGCTGAAAGGTGTGGAATGAGTTATAGCCTGGTAGTGGAGGGGTGCTTTCTGCTGCCTTGAACCAGGTCTCTGTTACAGCACAAGTGTCAATGTTCTCTGTTTTTAAAGAGTGATTCGAGCGAGTGCATTTTGAGATTTCAACTTCTAGTGTTGAGCAGCATGACCCTCGGATTGCATTTGTAGCTGTTGCGGTGATAATTTGGTCTTTGGAACACCACCTAAAAAGGCACTATAGGGGTGGCAAGAACCTTGGCCAGTATCTGCAAGCCCAAGGGTGACAGATGCAGGGCATCTCTGGCAAAGCATCGAGGTCTGTTAATAATGTCATCCCAGGCACAGATACTGGATCCCCTTAGAATGACAGCAGAAACTTCTCCAGAAACCTATCCAGTTGTTGAATTCAATCATTTTCTGCTTTTACTGTGGTATCCTTCTGGGTGATGGTAGGATGCTGTTCAGGGCTAGGGTCATACCCACCTAGGCTGCATAATCCGGGAGTTCCTTTGTGTCTCCATGTAGTCCCAGGGAGGTAGGGCTCAGATCATTCACACCCAGATGTACAATGACAGTCATATTTATACCTGTTGAGGGACCTTAGTGCATGCGTTATGTGACTGACCCTGGCGCCCGACAGGCAGCTGACTTACTTTCTCCTTGTTCAACCTAGCGAGTGGGACATCAGTGTACTTCTCTATTGAGTCACCTATGACTAGTGTGTTGGGCATGCTGTTTTGACTTGGGGGGTTGGGGGGGGGGGCTTTAGTTGAGTGGCACACTGTTTAGGAGAGTTGTCTCATGATTAGTGTGTTGTGGTGGTCAAGTGCATTTCTGCCTTGGAGGTCTTTGCTGCTTGGGTAGATTTTTGAGAGCCTCCGCGAAGGGGTGTGTGTGTTTTTTTATGTGAAGGCGGTGCTGGTGTGTGCTCTGGAGGGCTCTCTGTTCCATGTGGTATGGTGCAAGTGTTTACTTCTCTTGACCAGCTGTTCGATCTTGGCTGGAAAGTGCATGGCTTCCAGTTTTTATATACAAGTGCATCTCTCGCGAGTCTGAGTGTTGGGAGGTAAGAGGAGAGGGTTGTCTGTGTGCAGTTGCTACACTGCCTCAGGATGCCCAAGTTCACCAGGTTAATAGGAGAAAGCACAGGGAACTGACTTTTTTTTTTTTTTTTTTTTTAAGAGATGCCTGTAGGGGTGGGCATTGATAAGTACTGGGTCATTTTTCTTGTAGAACATTTTAGTGCTGGTAGCCCTTTTGTGTGCTACAGTAATTGCTACAAGAAGTCTGGTAAAGTGCTAGTTTAAGTGCAGGAGAGGTTGTCTGCATTCTGCTTTGACACTGGCCACCAAGTCCTTTGGTATATTCTGCTTATATTTGATCATTTTGTTGTGGCTCATAAGCTGAGCTGTTAAACAATTGCAGCAGGAAGGAATTGGATTTGGTGGACCAGCCTCCTCTTCCAGAGGGAGGCTACCGGAGAGTTTCCACCTCGCCATCTAATTGGGATAAGTATAAGGAAAGTATTCAAATAATGGAGAAGCTTCAGAGATTGAGAATGTATGGCATTACATTAGGAAGAAACTACTAGGTGTGAAGTGGCACCCGGGCCGATAGTCTAGTAACCTCCTATTATTAGCTTGCCATGACCTTTATCAGGTGGTGATGCTTTCTGGTGTCTCCAAAATAGCTTGTGACCAACTAACTACGTACCTGTTCGACAAATTCTACGTTCCCCCAAAAGTACTATATTTAGATGCATGCTGCGTTGTCTATTTATCTGTTGAGTATCGTACTTCTATGAGACATACTGAATAGCCAAAGCCCCCCAAAGAACTATAAGAGCAAAGGCAGACTATGCCCCATGGCTAACTAAAGCAACAAAACTCCTCAAAACCAGGGATAGTTTGGTTACAGTACCATTCCAGTAAAAGTCTGGCCACACTAAACTGTTACAGGCAAGTAAGAAATTATTTATAAAATAACAAAAAAAAAAACAATGGGGGGGAGGGGCATGACCTTCTACTATATAGCAACCCAACAAATACTATAAAGACCCCAGAAAACTCTGGGCAACTGTAAATCTCCTCTTACAGCCAGGCCAGTCTGTAACCCCAACTCTCTCCACCACAAACACGCTAGATAGTGTAGCTACTCAATTCAATACCCACTTCAATTCAATTGTTAACTTAATGAAAAACAAACTGCTATGCCCAATCCAGTACAAGGCAGTTGAGGTCTTCTGACAAGCTTCTTTTGCAAGTCGCTAAGGCCATCAACTTCTGTGGAGGTTCTCTATTACATTTGCATCTCCAGGATGTGGAATTGCCCCCCCCCCCCCCAAAAAAAAATCTGACAACTGCTAACCTCCAAAAATTTTTAAAACTCTTCTCAAGTCCCATCTGTCTTAACTTCCTGGCTTTGCTCTTGTCTAAATGACTGAACACTTCCTGAGAAATTCCATTAACAGATCTTGAATTTTCTAAGTTGACTTTTAACTGTCTTACTCCTACTTTTCTAACCACTAAGATATGTCTGTGTTTCTCTAAATATATCATTCTTTGTATACAGGTGTGATGTTCTCTAATCATTATGAGTAACGCATTTTATTATTGACCAAAGTAGCTAAAGTTAATAGTCTCACATGTTGTCCTTACATACACCGTTGTAGTATCCATTACAAATGGGATTCCCTGCCGTGAAGCCCACTGACTGACTCTACCATTGCTTTAAGGCACACTGAATGTCACCTATACACTTGTTACCTAGGGTAGGGCATAAAGGTGAGGTTCAGCCTCAGAACGTCTTTGCCGCTGGTCTGAATGCTGTTTTAACCATCGGTCGTGTGTGTGTTTTGTTTAAACTGTTTTTCTGTTTGGCATTCTTGTGCATATTCCTGTTTGCTGGAGTCCTCACAGTTGCAGAGAAGTATTGGGATGTTCTTTGTGTTTCACTGTTGCAGTCATAACTGTAGGGTGTTCCTGCCGGCAGGCAGCCCGAGGTCGGCCAGAATTCCAAAGTCTGGGTCCGGCGTCGGCTGTACCAGCAAGTACCCTGACGTCAGAACGCAGAGGTACATAGCCGACAGCCGACGCCATCTTCTCCAGTCTTTCTTGCCATGCGGTGGAAAGCAGCTCGCAAGTCGTTGGTTGGCGTATTCAGAACAACGTGCTTTGATTGACTTTGGTCCGAAGTTTTCAACTTCTCTTCTCAAGCTAAGTACCCCGTTGGGGAAACTTTTTTCTTGCTCCTCCGATGTCAGAAAAAGTTAATTGTATATCGTGTGGAAAACAAATACCTCATAAAGATTTCCACTCTTACTGTCTACCTTGCTTAGGCCCTGACCACGACGTTTCTTGTTGTCGATTCTGTGCCAGGTTTAATTCTCGCACTATCAAGCGTAGGTACGATTGGGCCTTGAACTATTTCGGTAGACTATTTAATTACAGGATGTCGTCGGATACTTTACCGACAACCGGAATTCAAAAGAAACGCAAGGACAAGGATAGGCCTCCGAGGTCCAAACAGGATTCTTCGCAGCCGGAGCCAGCTTCGGGTTCGGCGGTAGTCAGTGAGGCGCTTTTGCAGCCCCTGTCATCCGCCACTTCTGAACCGATGGCTGACACGGACTCCCATGGGGAGCCATCTAGGCCTAATATTTTATCTGCTGCAGGACCTTCGGACGTCGCTCCTTCAGATGGGTCCGGAACCGCTGTGCAGATTCCGGCTTCTGAGGGAGTTTTCAGGCCTTCACATATAACTATTTCAACTAAGTCAAAGGCAAAGACAAAAACTCCTGTAAAACCAAGGGTTTCTACTCAAGCTGCTTCGGATTCAGCTCCCAAGTCCCAGAAGCAATTACTGCGGATGGCTGAGGATTTACTTACAATGATTAGGGGTTCTCACCCTCCTCCTGAAAAAAGGCCTAGACAGGATTTACCTTATGATTCCTCTGATCAGGCTTCTGTGTCTCCTGTCTCTTCCTCTAACCAGGATTACTCTTTTCCTCCTTGTGAGGATTCGGATGCAGAGGACTCTATTCCCTCTGCTTCTCCCCCTGAAGATTTCTCTTTTGGGGAAACTTTACATGAGATGAGAGAGCATTTTCATTGGGAAGGTCAGGATTATTCTGCCTCCAAGAAGAGGCTCAGGGAATTTCTCCTTCTCCCTCAACATAGACCTTTGGCTATTCCTCCTGTGCTTGACATTGTGGATGATGCTTTTTCTGAAGCTAACCTGAATCCTGATTCCTTGCCGCCTGCTCCTTCTAAGCCTGATAGATTTTACAGAGTCCCTGATTCCCATCAATTCTTATTTAAGAATCCTTCTGCAGATCCAGAAACTATTTCTCAGGGTTCTAAAGCTGCTAAGGCCGCATCATCTAAAAATTCTATTCCCTCTGAAAAGGATTCTCGTGCCTTGGATAGGTGGGGCAAAAAGGTTTATACTTCTGCTACTCTTTCTATTAGAGCTTTAAATTGCCAGTTTCATATGTTCAAGTATCAGCAATTTCTTTTGTCTGTTTTAAAGCAAAGGCTTTCTACCTTTCCTGCATGTGCAGAGGACAAGGAATTACAGGATGTTTTGCATGCAACTGAACAAGTTAGCAAACATAGTTTGCATTGTGGTTTTGATGCCTTGGAAGCTTCTTGCAGGGCCGCAGCCTCTGGTACTGTTTTATAAGGAGACATGCTTGGCTTCGAGAGCAGAATTTACCTGAGCAGGTTAAGGCGAAACTATTAGAAGCACCCTGTTCAACATGATGTGTTATTTGGATCTAAGGCTGAGGAGGTTATTAAAAAGATGGAGGAAAAGGCAAAATCTATGCAGACTGTCAAAGATTTTTTACAAGTTCAGCCTCCTAGATTTTCTAGAAATTGGCCCTCCAAAAATTGGTCTTTTCCCACTTCTGACAGGCCTCAAAGGGGAAGATATAGACTGTCTAGAGGCCGGGCACAGACACAGGCCTCTTATAGGACCAGACAGTGGACTGCTGCTTCACCTAGAAGGGGAGAAGACAGACCTCAATCACAAAGGAAGCAGACCCAATGACTCCCTCTGTTGGGCTACAGGTCCTTCTTGCCTGGAAGCTCCTCTCGGAGGAAAATATCTCTTTTTTTACCAAAATTGGACGCATATAACCCAGGACAAATGGGTTTTAAATGTGATTTTAAAAGGCTACAAATTCCACTTTCATACTCTGCCAAGGTCTTACGGTTGGCCAGATCTGCCAAATCATCAATGGTCAGAGGCCTTAAATCAGGTGGACGCTTTATTGGCCATGAGAGCCATAGAACCTGTTCCACTCCCAGAGATGGGAAAGGGTTTTTATTTAAGACTTTTCCTGGTCCCAAGAAAACAAAATACATGGAGACCTATTCTGGACCTCTCAGTATTTAATACTTTTCTGGAAATTCCAAAATTCAAGATGCTTACTCTGCAACAACTTCTTCCCATGCTCTCCCAGGATGCTTGGATGGTAACATTGGACCTGAAGGAGGCCTACTTACACATTCCCATCAGACAGGAACGCAGAAAATACCTCCGATTCAAGGCAGGCTCGAGACGCTTTCAATTCTCTGCACTGCCCTTTGGCTTATCTACTGCGCCCAGAGTCTTTACTAAGTGCCTGGCTCCAGTAGTGGCTTATTGCAGACTCCAAGGGATTCAAATTTACCCCTATCTGGACGACTGCCTTATCCAGGCGGACAGCAAAAATCTTTTACTTAAACATCTGCAGTTTGTTCAGCGTCTCCTCCTACTACTGGGATTTTCAGTGAACACAAAAGTCACATTTGATCCCCTCTCAACAAATGACCTTTTTGGGAGCTCTTCTAAACACAAGCTTACAAAAGACCTTCCTAACTCCAGAAAAGCAAGTACAACTGGCAACAATTTTCAAAACTTTGGCTACTTTGACTCTGCTCACTGCAAGGAAATTCCTGCAGGCTTTGGGCTACATGGCTTCTTGCATCCTGTTGATTCCAAATGCAAGGCTTCATATGAGAACTTCAATGGTACCTAAAAATTGTATGGTTTCAGCATTACCACAGCCTGGAAACAATACCTCTAATTCCCTGCCTCCAAAAAGAGTTCCTTTGGTGGTCCAGGATTTGTGCTTTAAACGAAGGAAACCCCTTTCGTCTGCCTCAACCTTCTCAGATCATAACCACAGACTCTTCGGATTACGCTTGGGGAGCTCATTTTCTAGACAACTGCCAGCAGGGCTCTTGGCCAAAGAAACATCTTCACTGGCACATCAACCTGAAGGGAATGTTGGCAGTCCAACATGCTCTTCTAGCCTTCCAGAAACGTTTGCAACTAGGACATCTTCTGATTCGTACAGACAATACCACAGTCATGTGGTACATAAACAAGCAGGGGGGCTCCCACTCTTACCCCCTTTGCAGGCTAGCCATGAGTCTATGGGACACAGCTCTAAATCTGAACCTGCATCTTCAAGCTCAATTCATACCAGGAAAGCAAAATCTCTTAGCAGACAGCCTAAGCAGAAATCTTTTGGATCCCCACGAATGGATGCTGGACCCCAACTTATTCAACAGGATTACATCGGTTTGGGGTTTTCCTCCGATCTGTTTGCATCCCATCTCAATCATCAGTTGCCTCTATTTTGCACCAGGTCCTTCCACAAAACAGCATGGAAAGTGGATGCCCTGAGTTTCAGCTGGAGGAATCTTTCGGGATATGCCCTCCCTCCTCTTCCTCTTCTGCCTCGGGTGCTACTGAAAATAAAACTGGACAGACCCAAGGTTATCATTCTGATAGCTCCAAATTGGCCTCGACAGTTCTGGTATCCAACCTTAAGACACCTGTTCTTGGAACCTCCTTGGATTCTGCCTCGGTCTCCTTCCCTTCTGTCCCAACATCAGGGTCAGATGCTACACTCTCAAATCAAGACTCTTTGCCTGGCAGCCTGGCTCTACAAAGGCCTTTGATTCCTTCTGCTCTTCCCAAACAAGTTTTGGATGTTCTCTTGGAAGCTAGGCGTCCTAGCACTAGGAAATCTTATGCTTCTAAATGGAAAAAGATTTTGTATTTGGATGCGGGATCGAGGTTCTGATCCTCCGCTACCTGATATTTCCTCCATTTTACTTTATCTCTCTGAACTCTTGTTTAAAGGCCTCTCTTTCTCTTCCATCAAAATTCATGCTTCTGCTATTTCGGTTCATTTCAACACTGATCCCCCCATTTTTTCTCATCAGCTGGTGAGACAATTCTTGAGAGGGGCTAAGAATTTAAGACCTCCCAGAACTCCTCCTGTTCCTGCTTGGGATCTTAATTATGTTTTGGAGAAGCTTACTTTACCTCCCTTTGAGCCTGCTGCTGCTTCGGATATCAAGTTCTTATCCTGGAAAACAGCTATTTTATTAGCATTGACTTCTGCAAGAATGGTGTCAGAGTTGCAAGCTCTCATGGCTGTGGAACCTTACCTTATTTTCCATCAAGACAGGGTGGCCTTGAGGACCAATCCTACATTTATGCCTAAGGTGATTTCTAAAGTGGCTTTAAATCAGACTATTCACCTTCCTACTTTCTTTCCAAATCCTCAAAACAAAGGGGAAAGGATTTTACATTCATTGGACGTACACAGACCACTACGATTTTACCTGGACAGAACTAAAGATTTCAGGAAATCTGATCAGTTGCTTATCTCTTATGCCTCCAGTTCTCTAGGCAAGGCTATTTCTAAACAAACTATTTCCAAATGGATTGCTCATGGAATAAGGTTTTGTTATTATCATTTTGGGAAACAGATTCCAGACACTGTTAGAAGTCATTCTACTAGAGCAGCTGCCACTTCAGCAGCTTTTCTCAGAGGAGTTCCTACCAAGGACATTTTGGAAGCTGCCACTTGGAGTTCAGTGCATACCTTCTCTAAGCACTATAATCTCCCTTTGTATTCTGAGTCTAGGGCAGGTTTTGCCTCTGCTGTCTTGCAGGGTCTTCTGGCTGCCCCTTCTGCATAACCTCCACCCTCCTTCACAGCTTTGGGATTCCACCCTACAGTTATGACTGCAACAGTGAAACGCGAAGAACATAGTACAGTTGTGTACACCTACCATAAATGTAGATGTTAGAGTGTCTTCACTGTTGCAGTCGGGGTTTCCCTCCCACCATTCCCCTCTTGTTTTCCGTTTGTTCTATCTCCTCTTCCTTTGTGGTGTATGTGTGTTTCCTTTGGGATACCTTTTGGATATTTTGGGGGGCTTCTGACATCTGGGGCAAGAAAGGCTGGAGAAGATGGCGTCGGCTATGTACCTCTGCGTTCTGACGTCAGGGTACTTTCTGGTACAGCCGACGCCGGACCCAGACTTTGGAATTAGCTGTTCCACTTTAGCAAGTGTTGTACTTACCGGCAGCTGACTTTAGGACCCTGTAAACTCCTGTCCGGTGTATCCCCCTGACGTCAGAGAGTTTTTTTAAGTCCTATTAGTCCTACCGCCATTTTTAAAATCTAAAAAAAAACAACAAAGGTACTGTTTGTGTCTCCCTGCTAGGTCGCCATCTCCTACCTCAAGGTATGCAATTTACTAGGATAAACCTGCATTTTTTGTCCTAATGTGCCTGCATTTAACCAAATTTCCTCATGCAACAGTAAACTGTTTAACTGCTGCCATATCTGAGGCGTTCATAGCGTTAACGCTAGCGACAGTGTGTTACTGAATAGACTCGAGTATAAACTTGTAGTATGAATTATAAGAGCTTCAGTTGAATGTTTACTTGCTGCTTTGCAATTTTCAAGTAGCTGGACTTGTTTTAGCTTTGACCCTGTTGATTTGTTTTGCTGTGTGGTTTTAGCAGCTCCTGTACATAGGTTGAAGAGAGGCTTAGCGACAGTTGTTCATACTAGGCTATCTGCCCGAGGGCATTTACAAGCCTAGCCCATCGTTTTGTGGCTTACGCCACCCCTTTAGTATGGGGAACTATACCCATTATTTTGCTGTGCCTCTGTCGAGCAGTGACACTGAGGTAATCCCTGGGGTATATCTGCGATCTCCCATCCATTGGTCAAGATTTCTCTTGAACAAGGCCAGCGAGGTGCTCTGCCTCACATGTAGCGGGATTTTGTTGCACAGCATAGGGAGTCTTTGGGTGATGAATCTATCCCTCCAGCACGTCCTATTAATAGCCGTGTCGAGGTTTAAGTCTCCTGCCCTTGTGGCTCTGATGGATCTAGATTTTTTGAGGTGAAGCATATTCATCAAATCTGGGTTTGACATGGCCTTGTATGTTAGGCAAAGGTCACCTCTGAGCAAGCGGTAAGCGACTGAATAGAGCTGGAGTTCTTTCAGTCGGGCAGCATAGGACAGATTTTTGAGACCCTTTATCCTTTTGGTGAGGAACTTTTGTGGCGCCTCCAGCTGCTGCAAGTGTCGGGTCAGATACATTCCGAATGGGGCATTGTACTCAATCATTGGTCTGATGAGTGGTGAGTAAAGGGAGACTATGACCTCCCTTGATCTAGATGAGAATCCCTTCATGATAAGGTGGGCAATGTAGAAGGTCTTCCTAACTACTTTAGCTACATGGGTGTCGAATGACAGACTACTATCAACCTGGGTCCCCAGGTCCCTGATAACTTCTGTGCTCAGTGGATTGCCACCTATTTGGTAGCTAGGGGTAACCTTGTTTTTCCCGAAGGGTATGACTATGCATTTTTTGGCATTTAACTTTAGGCCGTGGCTCTGGCACCAGTTATCCGTTTCTGAGAGACCCTTCTGAAGGATATCTGTGTCGGATGTGTTTTCTACTATGGCGCCCAGTTTGCAGTCATCTGCAAACTTTGTCAGCCATAACCCTCCTGTGTTTGCTTGTACTTCGGAAAAGTAGATGCCAAACAAGAGTGGGCCCAGGACTGAGCCCTGTGGGACACCACTTGTGACAGGCTTTGAGTCTGACATGGCGCCAGCAACTCTGACCCTGTGGGTTCTGTCACTCAGCCAGTTTGCAACCCATCTTGTGATGTATGGGTTAACATTTAAGCTGATGAGTTTTTCAATGATACCCGAGTGGGGTATTGTATCGAAGGCCTTAGCCAGATCGAGGTAGGCTGTATGGACTGCCTTTCCCTCATCAATGGCTTTGGTGACTGTTTCAAAAGAGTCAACCAAGTTTAAAAGGCATGATCTGCCTTTGACAAAGCCAAACTGGGTTGGATCCAAAGTCTGCAAATTCCCTATGTCTTTATTTATGAGGTCCATTATGATCCTCTCCATGGCTTTGCAGATAAGGCTTGTCAAGCTAATGGGCCGGTAATTTCCAGGGTCGGTGGAGGCACCGCCTTTGTGAAGTGGGACCACAGTTGCAGTGCGCCACTCCTGGTGCGTATCCAGAGGTAAGACTTTGATTAAACAGCTGTCCTAGCTGTGGGTTTAATTCCTCATTGAGTTCGTGGAGCACACAGCCGGGGACACCCATCAGGTCCCATGGATGCTGTGTTTTTTGCTTTGGAGAGAGCAGTTCTCACTTGGGCGCTGGAGATGTTTGGGGGGCTGCAATCGTTTGGTATAGATCTCTCCTTTTGGGGAGGAGGGGGGGGGGGAGTTTGCACTGAACCTGTCAGCCAGTATGTTGGCAATGTCTGTAGGATCAGTAATCTTCACATCATTTTGAACTAGTTCTGAGCATATCTGGGAGTGTCCTCCCAGGTTTCTAACATAGCTAAAGAAAGCCTTATGATTGTCTTTTGAGTCTTTAGCTATTTTTCTCTCTCAATTTGCTTTGGATGATTTTATGAGAGCTCTTAGTTTTTTACTTATAGTGATCAAGGGTGTCTTGCCTTTTAAGGATTTTGCTCTATCTTGTAGTAGCTTCCTCCTTTTGTTGTAGAGTTTGTTTATGGCTGGGGTCCACCAGACTGGACGCTTGCCTTTGGTACAAAGAGTCTTTGTTTTGCTTGGGATTGCCTTATCCATGCAGTCCTGCAGGTGCTGGTAGAAGGCATTTGTAAGTGATTCAGCGGCTTGAGTACTGTCTTCTGCCGGCTCGGGGGCCTTAAAGGAGACCACACTAGTCTTTAGAAGTGTGAAGTCGGCTTTTGAGAAGTTCTTTACTGTGGTCTTTTTTATTTCAGGTGAGGGTGGGATGAGGACCTCCAGCGAGATTAGTTTGTGATCTGATCTCACCAGTGAGGGGTATATTTCCGGTGTTGAACATTGTGCTCCCATGTTCGTGATGATGAGATCAAGTATGTTATCTCCTCTTGTGGGGATGGTGACTAGTTGTTCCATGGCATTTGAGTTTATGAATTCCAGGAACTTTTGGGCTAGGGTGTTTGGGCTTGAGTAGTGTTCCCAGTCTATATTAGGGTAATTGAAGTCACCTAGTATGATGGTGTTTGGTGATACATTTATCCCCTCCAGTGTTTTCAGGAAGGCCATGTGAGGTTCCTGAGTTTGTGAGGGTGGCCTGTAACATGCTACAATTTGCAGAGCAGTCTTGCCTATGGTTAATTGCACCTGGATGGTCTCCGATGCATCGTGCGTTGCCACCAGTCTTTAGGTGTGGGTGTCCTTGATGAATATGGATACCCCCCCTCCTTTCTTGGTATTGTCTGGATTTTGGGGCCGGAACGCATGATATGAGGTAAAACCTGATAGCGCTGGGGTGCTCTCAGGAGCCATGAACCAGGTTTCTGTCACAGCACAGACATCTATGTTCTCCATACTGAGAAGGGCCTCGAGTGCGTGCATTTTGAGATTAAGACTTCTGGCATTGAGCAGCATTACCCTTAGTTTTTTTCCTTTTTTGTGTTCTAGTGTGGTAGGTTTAGAATTTGAGCCTTGCCTAAAAAAGGCACTATGGAGGTGGCAAGAGCCTTTGCCAATATCCGTAATCCCAGGGTGACAGGTGCAAGCCGTCCCTTAAGCAGCGTGGCTTGTCCAGCATGTCATCCCAGGCAGACAGACACTGGATCCCCTTTGAATGACACCAGTGTTTAAGCCAATTGTTAAAGCTGATCATCTTATCTCTGTATTGTGGCATCATTCTTGGTGAAGGTAGGATACTGCTCAAGGTCAGGGTCATACCTGCCTGGGCTACATAATCAGAGAGCTCCTCAATGTCTCTCTTCATGTAGTCCAAGGAGGTACGTCTCAGGTCGTTTACACCAGCGTGGACAATGACTGAGTCATATTTGTACCTGCTGTTGAGAGACCTGAGTGCTTGCGTTATGTGGTGGATTCTAGCGCCCGACAGGCAGCTTACTGTGACCTTCTCCTTACTCAGTCTGGTGAGCGGGACGTCAGTGTGTCTGACTATGGAGTCACCAATGACTAGTGTGTCTGGCATTGTGTTTGGCCTTAAGGGCTGTGACTGTTTGACACACTGACTGTGAGGTCTATGTGTTGCAGGTGTTGTGTTCTGAGGTGGTGGTTGTTAGTGTCTGCTTTGGTGGCCTCTGCTGTTTTGGTAGATTTTTGATCAGAGCCTCCGAGTATGTCTTTGTGTGTTTATGTGTATGATTTGAGGTTGTAATGGTACTATGTGAGACTGGGTCTATAGTGTGTGTGGTAACCTTCTCCTCCTGACTGGTCTTGCCAGTCCTATGTTGAGAGAGCTCAGCCTCCAGTTTGGCCGTATAGTTGCATCTCTCGCATGTATTTGTGTTTTGTGGGAGGAGGAGTGGGTTGTCTGTGTACATGAGGCAATTGTAGCATTGCCTCAATATTCCCAGGTTCACCAGCTGAGCAGGAGAGGACACTAGCAACTGATCCCTCGACATGCTAGAAGGATAGACAAAAAACTTTAAAAAAGATTCCGGGGGACGTGGGTGACCGAGAAATGGGGGGTTGCCTTTTTGGGGTACTATCTATGACAAGAGTGCCGTATCAAGGTAATAAGTACTGTAGGAGCAAGTGCTAGGTTTAACAGATAGAGAATAGTCTACTTGGAGTCAAGTAGAGATTATCTTTTTAGTTATAGGATATGCTGATTAGATCAGTAGTATAGTTCGAGGAAGGTAGTTTTAAGGGAAAATTTGAAGAGTGGACTTTAGGTAGCCCGAATAGTTTAAACCTGCTTAACCGGCGCTGCCCTAGTGTGCAACAGTGGCAGCTCCGTGCTAAATTGCGCTAAAGCGTGCTTTATAGCAGGGGGCTGGAAAAGACAGGAAATGACCCAACATGGCCAATAAACTACAAGTTACTGCCGTAAACCACTCCTCTGAGGACAAACAGGCAGCTCAGTACTCCCTACTCCCACTAGTGAGTAAAGAAACTACCCCTTGACCAAACAAGGAAAATGGAGAAAACAGGAACCAAGACTAAGCCCAGGGATCAGCTTAGTTACTTATCTTAACAAATATGCAGTTTGCCATATGAATACTGGACTTAGTGACTCTTGTTTTTATTACCGAAAAGCGTACATTTCGGCTACTAGGGGCCTGTTAGGCGTAACGGAACTGATTAAGGTTATAAGAGTTTATGCTTTTTGTCAGTAATTTGTACTACCTAACTCCACAATTCTATAGCTATAGCAGGAGCCTGCTATAAATCAGGATTCACTGTACTGAAAGTTTGCATTGCCTAACATGTGCATATTTGACTTGCTTTGTATTTAACCTTACAAGAACTTCTCTACTTGCTATCTCTAAATACTTGAATTATAATGCATAAGACATAGGTCTTCCTAACTAATACACTACAATACCTGTAGGATAACCTGTGTTTTTTCCATCTTTCTTATACAGCCCCCTATACACTGACCGCGTGGCTCCTACACATCCAGTGGAGGCGCAGAGGGACTCCGGTGCGAATGCACAAGCAAACTAACGGACTTCTTTCCTAGTCAACTAATTCCCCAGAAATTAGGGTAAAAAATACCCTCATTACATCTATGTAATTATTGTTAAGCGTCTCGCATGCAGGGACAAAACAGTACCTCTCCCACTTATTCTGGCAGCCCTTGTCCAACTACAAATAACCAATAGTGGAAATATAATCTACTGCTGTTTACTGAAATAAAGCGTTTGCTTTACTTAGTAGTAGATACAAAACCTAACCTAATTTCCACTAAAGTGTTCAAAATCAAACACTGAATACAGTTAATTAGCTGTTCCACTTTAGCAAGTGTTGTACTTACCGGCAGCTGACTTTAGGACCCTGTAAACTCCTGTCCGGTGTATCCCCGCTCCGCTTTGCCCTCGCTACGCTCGGGCTCGCTCCGCTCCCCACCCTGCTCCCATATCCCACCCGCCCCACCATAGCTATATTTATTCTGTCCTTAATCCCACCCCACTTAATCTCTGAACCAATCATAGCCTCCCTCTAGTTAATTTACCTCCTCCCACATCTCCATCTAATCACCAATCAGCTTGTTGGCCCTCACATGTTTACCATCCTTTCTCTACATCTGGGGCAAAACAATGAAGTTCATCATCCCACTTATACCTCTTCTTCTAATGGTTTCACATCTATTATCATGCTATGAATACCAAACATTGTTGGGTATTCACTTCCCAAATGGTCACACCTCCTCCCACCTAACCCCTTCCTTGAATCTGATCCCACCTTCAAACTGCACCACTGCTACATTCTGCCCCAAAAGTGTGTATCTCGCCCAGCGCTACCCTAAAATTACCACTTCAAAAACAGGCCTGAAGATACTAAGTAAACTACTACGACTCTTTGACCATCTGAAAGCAAGTATTACCAAAGATGGTGATATTCACCCCAACCCAGGCCCATCCTCTGATTCAGACTCGGTTACCTCCATCCTAACTCCAAGATCTGCTAGTTCCCTCCTCATCCTCCATATCAATCTAAGAAGTATAAACAACAAAGTACATAACCTACATGCTATGATAGCCACTCATCTCCCAGACATCTTGTGTCTAACAGAAACATGGCTCAAACCATCCACTAAGGACGAAGAAATTCTTCCACCTGGATACAATATACTCGGGGTTGATGGGATAAAAAAAAGGGGGGGAGGAATAGCCGTAATGTTTAGAAGTGCCCTGAATATCATTACTAATCCTATACAACCCCCTAAGGTCACCAATATGGAACTAACTGCCCTAAAAATTTGCCTAAATAACCAAAAGAGCATCAACCTCATCGTAGTCTACATCCCACCTGAGAAAAACTTAGAAACTGTGGAGCAAACCCTAAGCTGGCTCACCTCTAACTACCCTCAAGAAACTATAGTACTAGGGGATTTCAACCTTGACTGGTCCCAGTACTCTGACCAGATAAACCCCTGCCCCATTAACCTGTATGGCTTCTCCCAAAATATAAAATCTTCCACAAGAATAGGTAATTCTCAACAAAAAGAAAGCACTATTGATTGGATTCTCACCAATAAAGACACATCTACCTATACCACAGGGACCCTCCCTAATGATCTTAGTGACCACCTTATCACCTTTATCATAAAACATAAGATATGTAAAAACCTTCCCATATATAAGCTAGCTAGGAACAAGAAACAATTTGTCCTTGAACAATTTCTAACAGAACTCAAATCCTGTAACTGGTCCATCCTGAAAACACTTCCCATTGATGAGTGTTACACACTTTAATGACACATTCCTTAAAATATTGGACTGTCATGCACTCTACCGATCAATCAGAGCCAAAATCAGGATTGCACCTTGGCTAACTAACGACACCAAAGCTAAAATTAAGCTTAGAGACCAGGCCTGGGCAAACTGGCGTACCAGCAAAGAACCCCTAGACCGTATCAAATTTCAGCAGCTAAACTCAACAAAGGCATAAACTACCCGTGATAAAAAGAATTACTTCCATCATCTTCAGGATAAGCACCAAAATAATCCAAAGAAGTTTTGGGCGGGTTTCAATAACCTCCTATATTCTGGGAAATCTACTACCCCTACCCCAGAAAAACTTATAGGTAAAGATCCTGTAGTTATAGCTAACTCCTTTAACTCCTTCTTCACTGAGACCGTTCAGGCACTAGCCAGTCAGTTACCTACTTCCTCCACCTCCTTAACCAGTCCTACTGGAAAGAATCTACCAGCCTTTAGTTTTCAACCAATATCCACCTCCTATATTAGAAATTTACTAAAGAAACTCAAACCATCCACCCTATCGGCTGATAGTCTCCCAGCTGAATACCTACAACTAGCATCCGATGTAATTGCCTATCCCATCTCAATCCTGATAAATAGAACCATCACGGAAGCCACCATCCCCTCAATCTGGAAAATATCATACGTCATCCCTCTTCACAAGGGAGGTGCCTCTACGGATACATCTAACTATAGACCAATTGCAATATTGTCGCCTATAGCAAAAATTATGGAAAGTTGTGTCCACTTGCAAATCCTACACTACCTTACCCTTAATCTCCTGTCAAAAACTCAACATGGTTTTCGTCCCCATCATAGTACCACTACTGCCCTCCTTTCCTTTGTTGACTCAATAAACAAAAATCGGAACAACAAATTAATTACTTCTGCTCTCTTCCTTGACCTGTCAAAAGCGTTTGACATGGTCAATCACCAACTAATGCTCCACACCCTTGAATCCCTTCACCTCGACAACCTGGCCCTTAGTTGGTTTAATGCTTACCTTTCTGACAGAAAACAAGCAGTCCAGTGGCAAAGCACATTATCTAACCTGCTACCCAATACCATAGGAGTCCCCCAAGGCTCCATACTTGGTCCCCTTCTCTTCATTTATAAATGACCTACACTCAGTCATCTCACAAGCAACCTGCATTCAGTATGCAGACGACTCCACCCTGATCTGTTCTGATGTCTCTCTCCATAATCTCCAAAAAGTCACCCAACACTGTTTTGCAGCAGTTGAAAAATGGTTTTCAGAAAGGAAACATCCTAAATCCCAAAGAAACCAAGCTACTTCTTATCTTCCCCACGTGTCGAACCCCCATAGGGCTTCATCCACCTTATTCTAATAATATGACCTTTCAAGTTCAGTCTACCAATGGCACCATCATCGAGCCTGTCACTAACACCAAACTGCTTGGTGTTACTATAGACCACAAGCTCAAATTTGATGCTCACATTAGTCAAACTATTAAAATGGTGAACAAGAAACTAGGCTCCTTGTACAGAATCAAAAACTTTCTTACTCCATATTCCAAACTAACTTAGCACGGTCACATCTTCTATCCACCCTACTGTATGCCTCCCCTATCCTATCCTTCCTCAATAAAAATGAGCTCAACAAACTCTGTCGCTTATAACCACATCGCTAGATTGTTACTGGCTCACCTTACCGTACTCATCACTGCCTTAACCTAAAGAAACTTGACTGGCTAGAACTACCTAACCTTCTTAAACTCAACCAACTTGTTGAAGCATTCAAAATAATTATGGAACCTGATAAAACTCCCTCTCTGAACAAACTCCTGACCCCCTACTCCAACCTAAATTGCCTCCGATATTCTAATAGTGTCCTGGTACTAACCACAAAATCAAATAACTTAGGAGGAGATGCTATCTATGCTAACTCTATCGGAAAGCTCTGGAATTCTCTTCCCAATAACCTAAGACTTTCAACTTCCCTCACCCAGTTTAAAACTAGTCTCAAGTTACTACTTAAGACCCAGTGGTTATGCCCCTGTGAAAATCCCGATTGATCATAAAACTGCCTTCTACCTAAACTCACTATGTAATTAATCTCCACCTATAATCTCTCTAGCCCCCTTTAGACCCACTCTCTATTTCACGGGGGTCCTACTAGACTGCACCCTCCTGAACAACCATAGTCTTTACTTGAGCATAACCTTATATCCTTTCCCCTAGAGACCTAAGCTCTCACCTCATCACTTACTAACATACCCTAACAGGGCTTTTACTGCTCATATATTTGTGAATTTAAATAAAGTGTATTAGCTACTAGTATCTGTAACTTTTTATGCTATGATTGTTCCTCATGATGTCTATGTATTGTTGTTGTTGTTTCTGTTTTCTTCTGTCTTTCTTAAATGTGGAGCTTTTCTCCCCGGGTCTCTGCTGAAAAGGGATATGTATCCAGTCGGACTAACCCGGTCAAATGTAAAATTAAATAAATAAATAAAATAAATTCTGCCTGACCTCGGGCTGCCTGCCGGCAGGAACACCCTACAGTTATGACTGCAACAGTGAAGACACTCTAACATCTACATTTATGGTAGGTGTACACAACTCTACTTTTTTGGTTACTTTTTCTGTTTTGTGCTGTTTGGGGGTTCATGTCATCCGGGGAGGGTAAATGCCAGTGTAAGAAACACTTTTCCCCATAAAGACTGCCACGATAAGTGTCCTTTAGATGCTGGTCATGCCCATATGTCCTGTTTATTGTCAGGGATTGCCCTAAAACTTCCCTTTCAGTGTATCTTGACAACCAGCGTCTTTAAGCTTTTTGCTGCTGATACTATGGATGGAATTTCCTGCCCTGAGGGACATCCAGGTAAGTCTGGAATCTTCTGCTGTCCAGCCTCTGTCTAGAGTTTCTACAGAGGTGGTTAACTCGGAGGTTTGCCCTCCTGTCTTGCCTGCTTTATTGGATGATGTTAAGTTGTCTATCTCGCCTTCATTCTTGCTGAATGGGTTCGGAGCCGACCTCGGCTCCGACTCGGCCACTCTAAAAGCTCGAGAGTTGGTTCCACCGGCTCGAGGCTCCCCTTATATCCCACAATGCTAGGCGAGAGTTACCTCAGATCTCGTTTGCCGCTACAGCTTCGAGGTTGGTTGTTTCTACCGGTTCCTGGTGACTACTATTTTCTTGTGAAAATTAGACTTAAAAACCCCTTTAATTTAATATTTTGTCTTAGTTAGTGTAGGTTAGAAAACTTTTATTCCCTACCCAAAAAAATTTCCGTTCTTTCCCCAAGAACCTTTGGTTCTTCCCTTGGGCCTACAGGCCTTTCCTTCCCTAGTGGAGTGTGTGTGTTTGTAGTAGTTTATTGTAGTTTAAATTACTAGTATTACTACTTTTTTATTGTATTAATCGGACAGGGTATAACTAGTGTGTTTGTGTGCGTGTTTGTGTACACCTGTTCTGACAAAATGTCTAAAGAAGCAAAGGTCTCCGGATTCAAGAAGTGTGATGCGTGCTGTCAGAAAATCGCTCACACTTCTTGTGTCTATTGTCTGGGGCCTTTGCACCTGCAGGACTCCTGTGCTGTGTGCCATGGCTTCAGCCCCAGGGTCCTGCAGGAAAGAAAGAATAAATTAATTCTTAGAGGCTTGCTCAAGCCAGAGGATTCCCTGTCTGTTTCAACAGGGAAGCCCTCTAAGGCAAGGTCTTCGGCTCCGGCATCTGAGCCGAGACCTCAGGTTTCTCAACCTTTGCCTTTATCGGCTCCGGCTGGAGCCGATAAGTCTCAGTCCACAGTTTCTGTGGCTCCTCGGCTCGGCCGGAGCCGAGGTTATAAGTTCCCGTGTCGGCTCCGACCAGACCTTCGGAGCCGACAACTAGGAAGAGGTCCAGGTCACCATCTCTTGGCTCCGTTCATTCGGCTCCAGGATCTCCCCTGCTGTCTGAACGGAGCCAAAGGTCTCACTCCTCTAGGTCATCGAGGCTGTCGGATCATGACCTTCAGAGGGTAGTGAGTAGACTACTTAAGTCCGAGGCACTGGCCCAGATGCTTCAGAGCCCGACTCATCAGTCGATGCCTGCCCCGTCCATCAACGCTTTCCTCCTTCGACTCTCTTTAGTTCGAGCCGGGTCGTGTCGGAACCGAGACTGTGATTACGCCGGAGCCGATACAATTGTCTTCGGCCCGCTGCCGGCACCGTTTCTTCTTTGGAGGAATCTCGGCGCCGGACTTCCCTCGTCGGCTCGAGGGTGAGTGGCATCGGACCCTTGTCCGACCCCTCTCCCTCTCGGGGCTTCGGCGCTGGTGAGTTCGGCTCCGACATCGCCTCGGAGCCATCACTGTCGGTGCCGAGGGGGTTCTTAGCTCCTCGGAGCGGGGACCTCTGGCTCTGCCTGACAGGGGTGCATTCGAGGTCATGCGGAGTGTGTTAGAGCCGGGCTCTACTCCACAGTCGGCTCCGTCCGCCCCTCCCTCTATGGTGCCTCAGGGTAAGTCGACTCACTCCCTCATCCCGGACCGCAGAGAGCCAGCTCCTCAGGAGCCCCTGTGGGATTTCATCCTCTTCGAGGCCTCTCCTGATTTGGCAGAAGAGCCCCTCGGAAGAGGAAGTGTAAGAGGAAACACATTGACTCACCTGAGTCCATCACGCCAGACACAGATTTGGATGATTCTGAGGGTTCCCCGTTCCCCTTCTGAAGATGTCTCATTTGCAGACATTCTGGAGATCCTGAAACAGAGGGAAATTGGCCAGCCCTCAACCCTTCGGAGGACGAATCTGTGTATCTTGAGGCGTTTGGCTCTCGTCCTTCCACCTCCTGGGTGTCCCCCTTGACCCCTCATGCAGGTGGTTGCTAAGAAGGCATGGACGGCTCCTGATTCAGTGGACCCCACTCCCAGGAGACCTTCTAAGTTCATAACAGCTCCAGCAGACAAGCAATTTCTAACAAAAGGAGTTTCTGTGGATGCTATGGTGGTAGCTGCTGCCACAAAGAAGGAACTAGCTGATCCTTCAGTACCTGTCCATCCACCTAACAAGGAATCTAGGTCCATGGATAGGTACGGAAGCGGATGTTCTCCTCAGCGACATTTACCATGCGTTCGCTGAACTACCTGTGCCATTTTACTCGTCTTCAAAGGGACTTGGTCAAGGAAGCGAGTGAAATGTTAAAGGATCCTACAGCTGCGGGTTTCCAAGACAAGATGAACACGCAGCTGGCTACCCTTAATTCCATATCCAACTCCTCCATGCGCCTCCTTTCTTACGCGGCTGATGGAGCGAGCAGAGCCGCAGGGACAGGTGTGGCCTTACGTAGGCACGCCTGGATGCGGCTATGCAATTTATGGACCCTTTCAAGACGTCTTTCACGAACTCCCTTTGATGGATCATCTCTCTTGGTCCTCAAGTGAAAGAAACCCTGACTAGGTGCGAGACTGATGGCAAGACCCTTTCTGCCGCCGGAGTCCTTTTTCGACTCCTTCCAGGCCTTACCCCAAAGGCCAGAAGGGTGGAAAGATGTGGTTCCGTAAACAATCTCAAGGGACTTCGCCTGACGACAGAGTCGCTTTCCTACCAAAGGCAGAGGTGGGAATAACAATGGTAGACGCCGCCCTAGGGGCAGGAGGGGTCCGCAGAACCAGGGCAATCGGGAAGCCTTCCTGACAAGCCCTTTCAGCATCCCTGAGGTGTTGCCCGACTGCCCATCTTCGGAGGCAGTCGGGGAAGATTGTCACTGTACCCAGAAGCCTGGCTATCCCTGACTCAAGACAAATGGGTACAGTCCATCATTTCCAAGGCTATTCTATCCCCTTTCTTCGCTTTCCAAATCAGTCAAAAATCCCTTCCAGATGTTCCACCCGCTCAAAGGGATCTAGCAGCTTTGGAAATTTCAAAACTGCTTGCAAAAGAGCAATTCAGCCAGTGCCAGCAGACCAACAAGGATCCGGAATCTACTCAAGGTTCTTTTTAGTTCCAAAGAAAACAGGGACTGGAGACCGATTTTGGATCTCAGTGTCTTGAACAAATCAGTCAAGAAAACAAGATTTCGGATGGTCACGCTGCAATCCATCCTTTCCCTTTTGGGCAAAGGAAACTGGATGTGCTCTATAGACCTTCGGGATGCGTACTATCACAAAAAAATGAACAGCCGCTCCAGAAGTTTCCTCCGCTTCAGGCTGGGAACCAGTCATTTTCAGTTCGGGGCCCTGCCCTTGGGTCTCACCACTGCCCCGGTGTTTACCAAATGCATGGCAGTGGTAGCTTCTCACCTGAGACGACAAGGATTCCAGGTGTTTCCATATTTGGACGACTGGCTCCTCACAGCTCCCACCAAGCATCTCCTTCTGATGGCCAGAGATTATACTTTTCGCGTTTGTCGAAAACTGGGTATTTCAATAAATTGCGAAAAGTCTGTTTTGTCGCCTTGTCGTACTATTACCTACATAGGCGCAAATCTAGATACGATAAACATGTCTGCAAGGCTAACACATCAAAGGATATCAGACATTCACAAATTGTTATCACTCCTTCTCAACAACAACAGAATCAAAGCCAGGTTAGTTCTAAAGGTGTTGGGAATTATGGCAGCGGCCATACCTCTCCTTCCATTAGCCAGATACCATATGCGGATCCTTCAGTGGATGCTTTTTACTCAATGGTCATACCAGGAACTTCCAATGTCTCACACCATTGTGATCACGCAGGCGTGCAAAAAGCATCTCATGTGGTGGATGTCTTCCCCATCTCCTGTCGGAAGACCCTTTGTTCCACCTCCTCCGGTTGCTACACTGACAACGGATGCCTCCCTGATCGGGTGGGGGCATTATCAGGGCAGGACAGTCCAGGGCACATGGCAACCAAACGAATGCCACTTGCACATAAATGTTCTGGAGATGAGAGCAGTGCTTTTAGCGTTGCAAGCCCTTCAAGACTCTCTTCCCTTGGGAACAATTGCAATCCAGACAGACAATATGTCTGTAGTGTGGTACATCAACAAACAAGGCGGAACCAGATCATACCCCCTGTGTCGAGAAGCACTCGGACTGTGGCAATGGGCGATTTCTTCTCAGCGTTTTCTGATAGCAACGCACATCCCCGGGAAGTCCAATCATATTGTGGACAAGTTGAGCAGAGCTATTCTCATGCCTCACGAGTGGTCTCTGAAAGACTCTGTAGTGAGAGAAATTTTTCTCAAGTGGGGTCAGCCTTGCTGCAATCTTTTTGCTACTCCCCAAAACAGCAAGTGCAGAGAATATTTCACTCTGTTCCCTTTACCAGGCCAACCCAGCAGAGACGCTCTAGTCCAAGTTTGGCCCCGGGGACTTCTGTATGCATTTCCTCCTTTCCCACTGATCTCTCAAGTAATTCAGAAAGCTATCGCTCAGAAGGCCTCATTGATCCTCATTGCTCCTTACTGGCCTCGACAAGTGTGGTTCCCCTTTCTACATCGTTTTCTCTTGGAGCGACCGTGGAAGCTGGACCTAGTTCCAGATCTTTTGATCCATCAGTCGGGTCAGTTTCATCGCTCCCTCCCCTCTGAACCTCACTGCTTGGTTCCTCCAGTTCCTACCTTAGCCAGGCTTCCTCAGTTATCTCACTCTGTTAGAGATATATTGATAGCTTCCCATAAATCTTCCACTCGAAAGATTTATTTGAGTAAGTGGAAACGCTTCTCATATTGGGCACAAGGAAAGGACATAGATCCTTTCACCGCTTCCATCCAACTAGTCCTGGATTTTCTAGCTGAACTCTTCCATGCAGGTTCATCTCCCTCTACACTTAAAGTTCAATTGGCAGCTATTTCTAACTTTCATGTGGGTATTTCTGAATCTGCCCTAATGTCCCACAAACTTTGCAAAGCCTTTTTGAAAGGAGTTTTTCTTCTCAGACCTCCTATAAGAAATCCTCCTTCTCCTTGGGACCTAAATTTAGTTCTTGCTTCTTTGATTCTTCCCCTTTCAACCTGCAGCTTCCTGTTCCTTAAAATTGTTATCATGGAAAACTCTTTTTCTGGTAGCTATTACATCAGCTAGAAGAGTTTCAGAGCTTCAAGCACTCAGTTGTCGCCCTCCTTATCTTTTGTTTCATAAGGACAGAGTATCCTTACGAACTAACCCGTCCTTTTTGCCTAAGGTGGTCTCGACATCAAATCTAAACCAAAGCATTGACCTCCTGTCTTTTTCCAGAGTATTCCAATAGGTCTGAACAAAAATTACACTGCCTGGATGTTCATCGTCAATTGAGGTACTACTTGGATAGAACAAAACAATTCAGAAAATCTGATCAGCTGTTTGTCTCCTATGCGGAAAGCAGAAAGGGACTTTCAGTTTCAAAGGTATCATTATCCAGATGGCTAACATCTTTGATTTCCCTGGTATATGAAATTAGACAACAAAATTGCCTAATAAACCTAAAGCCCATTCCACCAGAGCTTTGGCTACTTCTTTAGCCTTCCAAGACAGACTGCCTATTGACACCATTTGTGCAGCGGCTACTTGGGCTACTCCCACACTTTTATTTCTCATTATAAGTTGGATTTAGCTTCTAGGCATAGAGCTAATTTTGGTTCCACTGTTCTCGGGAGTCTGTTCCGTTAGGCCACCCGGGACAAGGTGCTAGGGACGCGGTCCCATCCAGCAAGAATGAAGGCGAGATAGACAACTTAACATATAGAAGTTATGTTCTTACCATAACGTTCCATGTTAGTTGTCTTCGCCTTCTTAAGCCCACCCTCCTTCCCCCTGGCCTGGACAGACCTAGAGGAGTTGTGATCGTGACCTCTCTTTCTACCACCTCTTTCTTAGGTATATGCTGTTGTGCATATTTCCTGGATCAGGATGTAGGTCACCCCTTTTCCTTCCTGTTGTTAGAGGTGGACTCTGTTTTTTAGAGTTATTCTGTTACTATTATAAGCTGGGGTTAGCTTACAAACGAGATCTGAGGTAACTCTCGCCTAGCATTGTGGGATATAAGGGGAGCCTCGAGCCGGTGGAACCAACTCTCGAGCTTTTAGAGTGGCCGAGTTGGAGCCGAGGTCGGCTCCGAACCCATCCAGCAAGAAGAAGGCGAGAAGAAGACAACTAACATGGAACGTTATGGTAAGAACATAACTTCTATTTTTTTCCATTGCCAAGTGTCTGATTCTCTACCCCCTGCTCCCAAGAAGTCCAAGTTAGTGCCTGAGGATTTTTCCGTTTTGTTTAAATGTCCTGCTGCTGACCCCTCTGTGGTGTCTGTAGCCTTTGATAAGCCATCTCAGTTGCTTGCTTAGTCCAAGTTACTGCCTTCTAGCAAGGGCAGTAAAACCATGGATAGGCTGGGTAAAGAAGGTTTATACTTGGGCTACCCTGGCTTTTTTCCACTTGTTCCCAGCCACATTCCTTTTTTTTTTTTTCTGTTTCTCTACCTATTTGGCTCCGAATCGCCCAGGATTCTTGGGTTCTGTCCATTATTCGGCAAGGGTACTTCATGGTATGGATTTCTGCCCTCCTTTTGTGGGTGTTCCACAGCCTCCTCGGGAACCACTTCCTTTTTTCCCCGGAGGTTCTTAAAGACATTTTGTCTCTGGGTACTATTCAAGAGGTGCGTATGTCCCAAAGGGGGAAAGGGTTTTTTCAAGAACGTTTCTCGTGAGCTATTCTAGACCTCTTGTCTAAACACTTTCCTGAAGGTACCTTCCTTTCGGATGTTGTCCCTTCAGTCCCCTTTTCTTGCTCCCTCCGGTCTTTCTGATGTCTGTGGACCTCAAGGATGCTTATCTTCATATTCCAATCCATCCTCTCTTCAGGACATTTTTGCGTTTCTCTGCTTCTTGGCATGTTCAGTTCTGTGCTTTGCCCTTTGGCTTTTTTACTGTCAGAGGGGTATTCACCAAATGCCTTGCTCTTGTGATTGCCTTTTGCAGGCTTCAAGGGATCCAAATTTTTCCTTATTTGGACGACCTGCTGATTTGGCAGTCTTCTCCAGAGGTCCTTTTGTGAAGTCTTCATTTTACCATTTCTTCTCTTCAGAACTTTGGGTTCACAGCAGACTTCAAAAGGTCTTTCTTGAATCCTCCTCAGGATCATGCCTTTGGGTTGCAGGATTCAAACGGTACCAATCCTGGTGTCCCTGCCTCCTCCAAAGGCTTTAACTCTCACTACTTTATTTCAAACTCTTCTTCTCCTGAACTACATTTCAGCCAGGGAGTTTGAGAGATCTGGGGTTCATGGCTTCAACCATTCAATGGTCCCTCTTACCAAACTCCACATGTGAGAGTTAGTGGTTTCTGAAGTCGGTGTGGCTTCAGCACGTGCATCCTTGACTTTCCTGTTCCTCTTCTCCTGTGTTTCAAGAAGGAACTTCTGTGGTGGATTCAGCAGGTGTCTGAATCCAGGGCTCTGTGGTGGATTCAGCAGGTGTCTGAATCCAGGGCTCCTTTTCAACCTCCGCTTCCTGCTCAGGCTCTGTTCAGACTCTTCAAATGTGGGATGGTGAGCAACGTTTGGCTCCTTGAGGGTTCAGGGAGTGTGGTCGTTTTGTCAGTGGAAGGACCACATAAACGTCCGAGATGAGGGCTGTTTTGTTGTCTGAATACCCTGAGAGGTCCCAGAGAGAAAAACCTATACCACAATTGTGGTATATCAACAAACGGGTGTACGAGAGATTACCGTCTTTGCCAGCTGGCACTTCTGGCACGGGATCTAGCTATCCAGTATCAAGCGACTCGTCAGGCAGTTTATATTTCTTCAGATCGAAATGTTGTGGCGGACAATCTGAGCAGGCCCTTCACTCAGTCTCACGATTGGATGCTTCACAGGGGATGTGTTTCTAGACATTGTTCACCAGTGGGGTGGTACTCAAGTGCATCTCTGCCTCCTCTCTGAACAGAACCTCCTCTATTTTGTGCCAGAGTCCCAGGTACTCTGGTGTGGAAGGTGGATGCCCTCTCATTTTCTTGGAAGAGGGTGTTTCTTTACACATTCCCTTCCATTCCTCTCATTCTAAGAGTCCTGTTGAAGATTCATCAGGATGCTCCCAAAATCTTGTTGACCCCCTTTAGGCCGTGACGGCACTGGTTCCCTCTAATTCTGCATCTAGCCAAGGGCAGTCATCAGAAGTTACCTCACAGGGTGAGGGGTCTCTCTCCTCCATCCCCACTTGTCCATGCTTCAACTGACACCGTGGGTGATAGGATTTTGATCCCTTGTAGACCTTTTTTTTTTCTGAAGACGTCCTGCAGGAGGCCAGAAGACTTACTACTAGGAAATACTTCTGCAAATGGAAGGTATTTTCTATTTGGTGTCGTATGACCTGGATCAACTTTCTGTGGATGTTCCTTTGGTTCTGCCTTACTTGTGAGTTGTCCAATGCTGGTTTGGCCTATCTAAGGCCCACTTAGCTGTTTCTGTTTATCTGCCTTTGACTTCCCCATTTAACCACTAGATTTGAGGCCAAAGAATTTCTTAACTGGGTCTTTAAAATTAGACCTCCCTGGGATCTTAATTTTGTTCTGGACACATTAACACAGGGCCCCTTTTGAGCCTGCTGTTTCAGCTTCCTTGCAATATTGTTCTTGGAAGACCGTTCTTTTGTTGGCTCTTACTTCTGCCGGATGGGTGTCTTGAGTTGCAAGCCCTTGTGGCTTGTCCACTTTTTTGATAGTTCATGAGGACAGGGTGTCCTTGCGTACTAATTCTTCATGCCCAAGGTGGTTAATGTGTTGTCACTTAATCAGTCTATTAATTTATCTACCCCCCCCCCCAGTCCTGGCAGTGAGAGGGTGCTGCATAGCTTAATGTACATAGACAACTTGGATTTTATTTGGATAAAACTAAAGCCATCAAAAAATCTGACCAGTTGTTTCCTTTCATCCTAGGTTTTTAGGTTTGGCTGTTTCCAAGCAAGCTATTTCCACTTGGATTTCTAAGGTTGTTTCCTTTTGTTGCTTTTTATGGTGAGAGCCTTCATAGTACTAGGCTATCTGCCATGAGGCATTTGTAAGTCTAGCCATACTGATGTGGCTTTTGCCACCCTATGAAATGGTACAAAAAATGTACAGAATAAATTTAGAATACTGTGCCTGTCTAGTAGTGACACAATGAAGGTCCCCTTATATAATAGAATTGGTTTACTGTGCCCCTGTCTAGCAGTGACACAGATGTGACCCCTGGGGTAAACTTACGATCTCCCATCCACTCATCAAGATTTATCTTCTGTAAAGGGTCCATTCTACTAAAGCTGTGGCTTCTGGTGCATTTTTCACAGGCTCGGACACCAATTCTTTTCTTGAAGCTGCTACCTCGACTTCTCTGCATCCCTTTACCTAACATTACCAGTTGGATGGTATTTGCAGAGCTAGGGCTGCTTTTGCCGATGCCATTCTTTATGGCTTAGACATCTGCTGCCACTTCCCCCTCCCGAGTTTTTTTTTCTTTAGCTTTGGCAGTCTTCCATTTGTAAGAGTACTTCAGTGGTGAATGTAAAGACCTAGTGCAGTTGTGTAAAATGTTACCATAATAGTGGGGGGGGTCATTTCCTTCACCGCTGCAATATTCACTCCCTCCCGCTGGTCTTTTTTCCTTCCTCGATGTGAGGGTTCTCTCCGTGCTTGTAGAAACAGGAGTACAAGGAAAACCAATCAGTTAATGGTATGCCTGAATGTTGCCTTTGTCCTACCCTATGCCCTACCCTATGCAAGGAGTGTGTAGGTTGATGTTCAGCGTACCTTAAAGCAACTGTAGACTTTGGTAAACTGGCTGGTCGGTGGCTTCACTGCAGGGAAGTGGAGGACATCTACTCTCATAAGATTTTATATAACTGTACTTTTTGTATTTTTCTTCTATTATATATGTACTTGAGAATTTTGAAAGTCTCGGGTTTGCATTTTCTTATATGCATCTCTGTGGGATTATTTTTGTTTCATCCTATGATTGTAGTTTCTTAGATTTATGTATTCTTTGACTAGTGGGGCTTTTCCCTGGGCCTTTGCTGAAAGTTGGTTACCCACCCAGTCTAGACTGTCCTAGTAAGCAAACGTAAAGTAAGCTGTGCAGGTACACTTAATAGCATAATGTAACTGCAGGTGATTACTGCTGCAGCAGCAAGAATGGTGTTTGGATACAAAGTGTACAGAGCTTTCTCACCGCATGAGCACTCCTGTTGCATGCTTTTGTGGATTGACTGGATGCTTTGCTGTTGCTAGGCAGCCAGGTTTTTGGGGGTGGAACCTGCCACTTTAGTGTAACCTTTATTTTGAATCTAGACTTATGTGAGCTTTAGTAAAAGTGTGTGTTTTTTGGGGAAATGTGTGCTTGATTTTCACTGACTTGCAGCCAGGCTTCCCTAGACTTCATGCATCTTAGTTTACATTGCCCTAAAACAGCCTACTGGTTCATCCATTTCTTTCCAGCCATGAAAAAGAAAATTTACAAGCATCTTTTGCCATTTCAGCAGGCTACTAAACTGCTACAGCTGCAGATGGGTGAGACTGCTGTGGCAGTTACTGGTTCTTCAGACCGTTATTTTTCCGTTACTGGTTCTTCAGACCGTTATTTTTCCATTAGTCTCTGGTGTAGGTACTACAGCTACCTTGTGCATAGGCATTTCTCTTCTCGGATAAGGTAAGGGTTTTATTGAATGCTTGTGTTGCCAACAGAAGGTTTCAGTGGGACCTTTTTAATTTCTCTATCTTTTGGGTTTCTAATACCATGACTGGGAATGGACCCCATTCCTAATTCGAAGTATGAGTAAAGTTTATGAAATTAGTATAATTTCAATCTTTGTCAGCCAGTAGTGCTCTTCGCAGCACCTGCAATGTGCCCAGTAATGATTAATCCTGCAGTTCGTATGGTGTTACATGGATTGGCAACATATCCAGATACGATTGTAATTTTTTTTTTTTATAAGACCCGTTTCGAAGAACCCTCCAAAGATGATTGTGGTACAGGCATCTGGATCTCCTTTCTTAGAAATGGCCAAGGGTAATTTTACTACAAGCTTTCTCACAGACTTGAATCTGCTGGCACATCTCACAAGCACCGGATGGGTGTGTTGCTTCCTGGATGATGAGTCTTTATTCCTTTTTAAACACTATTTTCTGTTGATTCCAGCAGGTGTTTGAGGCAAGAAAACCTGTTAGGAAATTTATTAGCAATCTGGGAGAGGCTTTTTTGGTCAATGCCAAGACGCGCATGACTGAGGCTTTTTCATATTTCTTCAGTATTTTGTTCTCTTCTGGCTTGTCCTTCAGGGTACATTTTTTGCTGTTTCAGCATATTGCTGATATCTCTGACTTCTGCAAGAAGTATCTGAGATTTCTTTAAATCCTTCAGTTATGTCTGAAGTAGTATTAAGAGTTCATTTTGGGCAAACCATCACTTCCTTATACCTAAAACAAGGGAGAGTATCTTCTATTGCTTGAATGTCCACAGACAGCTTGGTACTGTTTGACAGAAATTAACTTTTAGGAACTGTGAGCAGTTATTTTTTGTAACTGTAGGAATAATCTCAAGTGGTTGTGTTGCTTGCTTTTTACCCACCACAGCAAGGAGATTTCCGGCAGGTTCAAAGCACACACTACGGCCTTGACTTCATCTGTGGCTTTTTGCAAGGGTAGGGTTGTAGAAGTAAAGCAGCAACTTAAGTCGTCTGTACATACCCTTTTTAAAAGCAGTACAAAAAGATTACGTCTGCAGTTCTAGAACCAGCTTTGTTAGGACCATTGTCCATGGGCTTCTGGACCATCACCCTTTCTCTCATTTTAAGTTCTGGTAGTCTACACGTGTGGCTTAAGACTGGGGCTTGGTATAATGGTTATTGTTTGACTCGAGACATAATGTACAAGAGATGACCACACCCAGAACCTGGAAGAAGAAAATTATATCAAGAACTTTTCTGCATTACTAATATCTATATACAGTTTTCTAATTTGATATACACCCAAAATGGCCTGAAAGGGGGGATGCCATATGTAGCACTGTTTTTGCTTTACAGGCCTTTGCCTTCGTGGTGTCATTTTAGAGGGGTAGAGAAGTAGGTGGATTGGGTACTCTAAATTGGCACTAGGCGTGCGTGTGTGCGCCTTCTGTGGAAGGTTGGGTGCAGAGTTGGCAACTCTACACCATAAAACTCCACTGCCAGTCATGAGAGGACGGATGCTCCGCTGTGGTGTCTTTACTTTTGATTGTCTGCATCAGTCTACAGTTTCAATTACTTGTCTTTAATTTTCATTAGTGGTCATCTCTAGTACAGCATTTTAAAGAATGTTTGAATGGCAAGCTTAAAATTTAGATTAAATTGTTTGTGGAGTGACTAATTCAGACCCTTTTGATGGGTGGTACTTTGGCTGTGATGGTTTGTGTTGCAACCTCTAACAGTACGCCAGAAGCATGTACTCTACAGAAAATGCAGCAGAGTTAAATGCTGACAGAAAAAAAGAGTAGGACAGTTGTTTTCTTTGTAGCATGTATTTAAAGGGGAGCACAACTAATTTAATTTTATAGTGCGAGTTCGTTTGTCAAATTCCTGGTTATGCTATTTGAGGTATGATGCTGGTGATATGTGCCTGATGGGTGTGTTTAAATGCAATTATTTTCTTAGTGGTTCTGTAGTTGGGAGTAAGTGACCTAATCTAATTGCTCTCACTATTGGTAGCCTTCGTAATGTAACTGATGACAGTATTTTGCGAGGTCCAGGTAGGCTATGTGGATCACTTCCCCTCGTCAATGGCCTTGGTGACTGTTTCAAAGAAATCGACCGACCAGGTTTAAGAGGCAGGATCTGCCCTTAACAAAGCTGAACTGGGTAGGATCCAGTGTCTGTAGGTCTCAAATATCTTTATGTAGGTCCCAAATATCTTTGAGTTCCATGATCCTTTCCATGGCTTTGCAGACCAAGCTAGTCAGGCTTATGGGGGCGATAGTTTCCAGGATCCGTTGAGGCACAACCTTTGTGGAGAGTGACCACTGTTGCTGTACGCCACTCTTTGGGTACATAAAGAAGCAGGCTACTTGCATTATCAGTTCTGTGCACTGCCCTTTGGCTTGTCTACTGCACCCAGGGTATTCGCAAAGTGTCTGACTCCAGTGATTGCATTTTGCAGGCAAAGAAATATTCAGATATGTCCATACCTGGACGATTCAGGCAGAAAACCTGGACATACTTTCAAATCTGGCGTTTTTAAGGATTCTAACTTGTCTGGGGTACACCATAAATGAAAAATCACAACTGGTACCCTGTCAACAGATTACATTCCTGGTTGCAAGCTTGAATACAACTGCCCAAATGGCTTTCCTCACACCAGAGAAGCAAATTCATTTTGTAACTTACTTCAAATATGTGGCCCCAAAAACCCTGCCGTCAAGACAAATACTGCAAGCCTTGAGGTTCATGGCCTCCTGCATTCTTCTAATTCCATATGCAAGACTGCATATGAGGAAACTACAGTGGTGTCTAAAAAGGCTATCGAGTTAACATTGTCACAGAACTACCAGTTGGACGAGTTTTGCACAAGGACTTCCCACAAACAAGCCTGGAAAGTGGATGATCTGTTCTTCAGCTGGAAAAACCTATCTGTCTGCGCCTTTCTCCCTCTGCCTCTGCTCTCCAAAGTTCTAAAAGTCAAAAAGGACAAACCAAGGATGATTTTGATTGCTCCAGACTGGCCGCGCCAACACTGGTACCCGATCCTGCTCAGTGTCTCGCAAATACCTCCATGGCACCTGCCTCAGACCCCTTTCCTGCTGTCTCAACAGGAGAACCAAATTCTGCACCCTCTGCTTCCAACATTGAACCTTGCAGCCTGGCTAATCACTTAAATTCATCCTTGTCATCCCTCAGCAAACCTGTGATGGATTTCCTCTTGGAAGCAAGGAGACCATGTACTAGAAAATCTTATGCTGACAAATGGAAAAGATTCTGTGCCTGGAACCAGTCTTTAGGGATGAGCACAGCAGTGCCCAATTTACCTCAGATTTTGCAATACTTAACTGAGGTGCTTCACAAAGGCTTGTCTTTCCTTCATTAAAATCTACGTCTCCGCTATTTCAGCTCACTAACACAGAACCACCCCTCTTCTCTCATCCTCTGCTCAAGCAGCATCTCAGAGGGGCAAGTAACTTGAGACCACCCAGGAGAGCTCCTACCTTTGCCTGGGACCTTAAAGTTTGTTTTGGAGAAAGTCACTCTACCTCCTTTCGAGCCAGCTGCTACTGCAAACTTAAACGTTTCTTTCTTGGAAAACAGCCTTCCTTTAGCAATCACTTCAGCTAGAAGGATATCTGAATTACAGGCCCTTATGGCAGTGGAGCCTTTCATCATCTTTCATGCGGACAGGGTATCTCTCAGGACCAATCTATCCTTTATGCCCAAGTTGGTTTCCAGTGTGGCTCTTGTTCAGTCCATTAATTTGCCAACCTTCTTCCCTAATCCACAGAACAATGGGGAACCGATTCTGCATTCCTTGGATGTGCACAGACAACTTGGATTCTACTTGGACAGGACTAAATCTCGAAGAAAATCTGAACAATTGCTGGTAGCATTTGCTGCAGGGGTAGAGGGGAAGGCTGTTTCCAAACAAACCATTTCTAAATGGATAAGCCTATCCCCCAGGGGATCGGATCTCACTCAACCAGAGCTGCATCTACTTCTGCAGAGTTGGCTTTGCCGCTGCTGTCTTGCAGGCCTTATAACTGGCCCTAATGCTGTATAAACTCCTCCCAACCATAGCTTTGGGAATCTACCCAAATGTAATGACTGCAACAGTGAAACACGAAGAACATAGTACAGTTATCTACACTTGCCATAAATGTAGATGTTAGTGTATTCACTGTTGCAGTCCTGGTTACCCTCTCTTCAGCCCCCTAGTTTTTTCTGGCTATATTTCTACTTTCCTTTACTGTGCTTAAAAACCTTTTTGGTGTGTGTGCTTTTGGTTAGAGGTATATTTTTGTGTTTATTTGCTCCCCGTTAGGGGGGGTGGGGCACCTGACATCTGGGGCAAGAAAAACTGATGTAATGGTGTCGGATGCGTGTTTTATACCCCTGACGTCATGGAAGGGACAGCAACCAACGCAGGACACAAGATTTGGTTAATCAGGCTGACCTGAGGGGCAACCTGCCAGCAGTTTACCCAAATGTAATGACTGCAACAGTGAATACACTCTTAACATCTACATTTATGGTAAGTGTACACGACTGTACATTTGGTGCATGTAGGGTTCCTCAAGCTAACCATACAGCTAAGGCTACTAAATCTGTGATCATTGCAGGATTACTGTTACAGTACAGTTACTTTTACAACTGCGCTTTGTGAGAACAAATGCTTATACTACTTTAAATTTGAAACTGTTTCAGACGTTGATAAGAATGCACAAAAGTTCTGGTCATCTTTGTAGGTGTCTTGGTTTATAAGCAATAATTTAGAGTTGAGGTAAATGGGAGATGCCAAAATTTAAATGAGTTTTATTTTTCTTCTGCCTTCCAGAGGTCCTGCTACAAAACATCCAGATGAAGATGATGAGGAATATTTTGATGAGAATTTGGTGGTTCTCGATACATGTAAGTTTTGTAATTTTTACATGGCAGTTTTTTGTTTATGTACACTTGTGTACTGTGCTTTGCTTACATGTGCTTTGCTTACATGTGAAAGTGAAGTTTTCTGCCCTGTGCACAAATGCGTACTTTTTTTTGCGCCATCAAATTTGGTGATGGCAGGTAGAGGTAAAGTAGTGCTTTAGCTCTGCAATCACACTAGGAAAGAAGGTGAAATGTACAAATCACAAGGTAGACCTTGTTAATTACACAGGGCTTATGCTTGTCTGTAGTCTTGGTCTACTCTGAGGTTACCTTATTGGGTAAGGGGCCATAACTCTTAGCGGTGGTGCAGCAGTTAGCGTTGCCGCCTCACAGCAAGAGGTTCTCCGGTTCGATCCTCTGCTGTGGTGCCTTCTATGTGGAGTCTGCATGTCCTCCCTGTGGTTGCGTGGGTTTCCTCCGGGTGCTCTGGTTTCCTCCCAAAGACATGCTGTAGGTGGATTGGACACTCTAAATTGCCCCTAGGCATGAGTGCGTGTCTGTGTGTGCCTTCTGTGGAAGGTTGGGTGCCGGGCTGGCAACTCCACTGCCAATCATGAGCGGACAGGTGATCTGCTGTGGTGACCTCCAATTGTGAAAAAGCCGAAAGAAGTAGATAGTCTCCAACTCGAAAATTTTGGAGTACTTTATACCACCCTTCAAAAAAATAGTTGCTGAAGACAGGTTTGATTGCAGACCTAAATGTAGAGTATTGGCTGCGATTACAAAACTACACATTTACTAAAGTGAACATGACTCCTTTTTTTTTTTATATACTGCCTGTCAGCCAGTTGTCCAATGGGTAGTTCAACCATAAAGTATCATCTTTACAGCTCTGGAGGATTCAACAAGTTGGCAAACAAAGGTAATTTGTTTAAAAACATTTTATTCAGCCAGCACCACACAAGGAGGCATGCACAATCATTACCTTTTGCTCTTGTTACCGTAAAAGAGGGGTCTTGAAGGGCCATTGTTTGGACCTTTCCAGACTGGAGCTATTTTTAGTGGTTCCCAAGTTCAGGATGTTTTTGCTCAAACTTGTTGCCTTTGCTTATGCCTGTGTCATGCATGGTGACTGTGAATTTGGAATGCCTGCCTTCACATCTTTTTTGCATGGGAAGAAGGGAGGTTTCTGTGCTTCAAAGAAAAGGGGAATTCCAGTGCAAACTTTGTACCTTACTGTTGGTTCAGAGTCTTTACCAAATTTCTGGTATATGTCTTTACACTTTTTTGTAGGGCCAAAGTGGTTCATATTTACACTTTATTTGTATGACTGCCCGATGCAGTCAGCATTCCTGGTGGAGTCCCAAAGAGCAAAGTGGAGTATGAAATGTTTCTGGAAGGTGATGCTAACACTCCACTTGCAAAAATCTTTCCCAAGCCTGCTATGTGCGTTACCTTATGCGATTTAGTGTTGGACTGTTAACAGAAATCCTTGCTCTCCTGACAAGGTGTACCCTTTAACTTCTTACTTTACCAGATTGTACCTTTTGAAACTATTTCAGACTGACTCTCCCATTCTACTGGGATGTTATGGCATTTTGCATCCTGATGCTTCCCTTGGCAGAGCTGCATGTGAGAAGGTTGGAATAAAGAACTTGTCTTAAGACCAACAGCCTTTAGAGACTCCTGTCACTTCTGCCATGCTTTAAAGGATATTTTACAGTGAGAACAAAACATTTCTAAATAAAGAATGCAGGAGTCCCTTCAAATCCTGACAATCGTCTCAGATATAGCTAAGGGTGCTTGCTTAGCAAATTGAAGAGCTCAATGAACTTGGGACAAGAACAGTATATAAAAGATAGAGGCTGTCATTCTGGCCATCAGAGCCTTCAAAGACTCTTGTAATGCTGCTTAATAACACCGCAGTCATGTAGTACATAAGCAAACTGGGATGGACCCAGTCCTACATCTTTGCAGACTAGCTGTGGACCAGGTCGTGAGCACAACAATCAGCCAGTGTGACTGTAGGTAGTGACTAGGAGATGCTACAGCAATAGTATTACTTTGATCTTTCACTGTAAATTTATTGCTTGAAGATAAAAGTGGGTGCAGGGAAGCATAAAAACAGGGAATGAAAGAAATGGGTAGATCAGGAAGTATGAAGTGTGTCAAAGTAGAAACTGGGAAGGGAAAACTGCAACAGATTAGGTTTGATGGTGTACTGTATTGGATGTATTACAGAATCATATCTGGCTGTAACATACATGAATGGACGGTTTCCTTTGCAGTGCCTTAGCTGAGTTTAGCTTTGGGCAGAGGGGAGTTCTATATTGCAGAGGTCATAGGTTCATACTAGGCTATCTGCCCTAGGGCATTTATAAGCCTAGCCAGAGTGTGTGTGGCTTTCACCACCCCTTAGGATGAGAATACTATACCCATTAGTTTGCTGTGCCTCTGTCCAGCAGTGATACAGAGATGATTCCCGGGGTAAACCTACTATCTCCCATCCACTCGTCAAGATTTCTCTTGAACAGAGTCAGTGAGGGGCTCTGCCTCACATGGACTGGGATTCTGTTCCATAGTGTAGGGAGTCTCTGGGTGATGAATCTGTCCCTCCAGCACGTCCTATTTATATCCGTGTTGAGGTTTAAGTCTCTTGCTCTCGTGGCTCTGGTGGATTTGGATTTTTTGAGGTGGAGCATGTCCATTAATTCCGGGTTGGACATGGCCTTGTATGTCAGGCACAGATCACCTCTGAGCAGACGGTATGCGACTGAATAGAGCTGGAGTTTCTTCAGTCTGGCATCGTATGACATATGTTTGAGCCCCTTTGTCCTTTTGGTGAGGAACTTTTGGGGTCTTTCCAACTGCTGCAGGTGTCAGGTAAGGTACATTCCGAATGGGGTGTTGTACTCTATCATTGGTCTGATAAGTGAAGAGTACAGGGGTACAATGACCTCTCCTGATCTGGATGTGAATCCCTTCATGATCAGGTGGGCAATGTAGAAGGTCTTCCTAACCACTTTGGCAATGTGAGTGTCAAAAGAGAGGTTACTGTCAACTTGGGTCCTTGATAACTTCTTCCATGTTTAATGGATTACCACCTATGTGGTAATTAGGGGTTACCTTGTTTTTCCCCAAAGGGTATGACTATACATTTTTTGGCATTTAGCTTAAGGCCATGGCTCTGGCACCAGTTATCCATTTCTATGAGACCTTTCTGGAGGATGTCTGTGTCTGATGGAGTGTCAATTATGGTGCCCAGTTTGCAGTCATCTGCAAATTTTGTCAGCCACAATCCCCCTATGTTTGCCTGCACTTCAGAAAAATAAATGCCGAACAAGAGGGGGCCCAGGACTGAGCCCTGTGGGACACCGCACGTGACCGGCTTAGAGTCTGACATGGCACCAGCAACTCTAACCCTGTGTGTTCTGTCCTTGAGCCAGTTTGCAACCCATCTTGTGACATATGGGTTTACATCTAAGCTGGTGAGCTTTTCTATGATGCCCGAGTGGGGTATTGTGTCGAATGCTTTTGCTAGGTCAAGGTAGGCTGTGTGAACTGCCTTACCCTCATCAATGGCCTTAGTGACTGTTTCGAAAGTCGACCAAGTTCAAGAGGCAGGATCTGCCCTTGACAAAGCCAAATTGGGTAGGATCCAGTGTCTGTAGGTCCCCAATGTCTTTATTTATGAGTTCCATTATGATCCTCTCCATAGCTTTGCAGACAAGGCTTGGGGCGGTAATTTCCAGGGTCCGTAGAAGCACCGCCTTTGTGGAGTGGGACCACAGTTGCCGTGACGCCATTCTTTGGCACGATCCTGTAGTAAGGCTAAGATTAAACAGCAGCCTTATGTGTGGGTTTAGTTCCTCATTGAGTTCGTGTAGCACACAGCCGGGGACACCGTCCGGTCCCATTGATGCTGTGTTTTTTGCTTTAGAGAGAGCAGCTCTCACCTGGGCATCTGAGATGTTTGGGAGGCTAGACTCTGGTGGGATAGATATTTCTCCTTTGGGGGAGGGAGAGAAATTTGCACTGAACCTGTCTGCCAGTATGTTGGCAATGTCTGTGGGTTCAGTGATTTTTTTTTTTTTATCATTTTGGACTAATTCTGAGCATATCTGGGAGTTTCCACCCAGGTTTCTAACATAGCTAAAGAAGGCTTTATGATTGTCTTTTGTGTCATTAGCGATTTTTTTCTCTCAAAGTTGGCCTTGGATGATTTTATGAGTGATCGTAGTTTTTTGCTAGTATTGATCAGAGAGTTAGCTGGGGGGGGGGGGGGGGGGGTGTACAGCCTTTTCCTCCAAAATACAGCAAAGGACAGTTTCTTTTTTGTATTACTAGCTACTCTGGCACACCACCAGGACAGGAACAGAAAAGAAGGCAAGATAGCTAGAAAGCTCTGAAATCTGGTGTCCTTGGATCTGAAAAAATGGTTACCTTCATATCACTAGTCACCCTCTCTTGAAGCTTTACATTTCTCTTTTTCCACATTTTCAGGTCTCTGCTTTGACCTTTGTCCTGCCCCAAGGACATTCGCAAAATGCCTAGTTCTGTGATTGCCTGATTTTTCCTTAGTGCCTTTTGCTTCAGGCACCTTCTTTTGATCAGTTGTTACAGGATCTGCAGTTCGCCATCTCTGTGGTTTACTATCTACTTCCAAGTCCATCCTGACTCCCTGTCAGGATCATGTGTGTCTGGGTTGCAGGATTCACAGTGCCAATGTTTGCTTCTCTTCCACCTGCAAATGTATTGTCATTGCCACCTTTTTTCAGTCTCTTCTTCCTTGACTACCTACTTCGCAGGATGGCCCTTCAGGCTTGGGAGGTGGCACTCTGTTAACTCTTCGGGCAGCATACATTACTTCAGAGATCGGTTTTGTGGCAGACTCTGAGCAGGTCCAAAATGCAGGCTTACAAGTAGATGCTTCACAGAGACGTGTTTCTGGACATTACCCATCGGTGGGGTATTCCTCTAGTAGATCTTTTTGCCTCCCCTCTGATCACGCAGCTTCCTCTCCTGTTAGAGAGCCATGCCACATGGCCTGGAAAACAGACGCCCTATCCTTTCTGTGGAGGGGAAGCTTTCTTTCTGTTCAGTCCCTTCTTCCAAGAATCCTCCAGAGTAGTCAGCTGTACTCCCAAAAAATATTGCTAGTGATTCCCTTTTGGCCAAGACAGCACTAGTTCTGCCTCTTGATGCACCTGAGCAGAATCTATCCTCACAAGTTACCTCACCAATTAAAATCTAGTGACGCGTGACAAGGGGTTTCCATACATCCCCGCTTGTACTCTTTGCAATAGACGATGTTCTTCATCTCACATTGCTGCAGTCCTTACACTTGGGTAGTCCGCTGTCCTCGGTCGGCCCGAATATCAAAGTATAAGGCTGACGTCGGTCAAGGCGCATTTGACTGACATCAGGACGTCAGGGTACAAATGCGCATGACCGACGCCATATCCTCAGTCTTTTTTGCCGCATGGTCCGATGCAGAAGCAGCGTTGCAAGTGCCGGTTGGCGTTCTGAAATTGTTCGATTTCGGAGTTTCAGACAGAGTCAAAGTTGGCTAAGTACCCCGTTGGGGAATATTTTAGTTTTTTCTTGCCTCAGTGGTTTACCGGATGTCAGAAAAAGTGAATAATTGTATTTCTTGTGGGAAACAGATACCGCATAGAGACTACCATACTTTGTGTATTCCTTGTTTAGGGCCTGAGCACGACGTTGTTGGGTGTCGCTCTTGTGCCAAATTCAATAAGCGCACTATTAAGAGAAGATTAGATTGTGCCAGGTTAGTCTTCGGGAAGCGGTGCAATTATAAAATGCCGTCGGATGCTCCGACGCTCGCTTCTTCGAAGAAGCGCAAGGACAAAGCAGTTAAACCTAGGCTAGAGGAACCGTCAGTACCGGACGCCGGTTCTTTAGAGGTGTCGGTGGAGCCGGTGGTTCCACCGGAGGTTTCTTTGGGATCCCAGGGGGAGACTTTGTTATTGCAGGATGTGGCCTTTCAGGAGGCAGGCCAGGCTGATGGGGCTTCTCAGGTTACTATACTCCCCTCCCTGCCTAGGGTGGTTAGGCCCTCTCCTTCTGTTTCCAAGGCTTCTCCCAGGGGCAGGCCAGGTTTAGCTTCAGTTGGTGTTACCCCTAGCTCTTCAGGAACTGTGCCCAAGAAGCATATGCTTAAAATGGCAGAAGATTTGATTACTTTGATTAGGGTTCTATGCCCCCTCCTGATAAGAGACCTAGGGTGGAGCCTGAGCTAGGGAGTTTTGAGCAGGCTTCAGATGTTTCAGAGTCTTCGGCTGAAGACTTGCAGGAGTACTCTCCTTATTCTGATTCTGATGTGGATGATTCTACTCCTTCTGCTTCTCCTCCTGAGGATTTTTCTTTTTCAGAAACTCTTCATTCCATGAGGGAGCATTTTAAGTGGGAAGGTCAGGACTTCTCTGATTCCAGGAAAAGGCTTAGGAATTTTGTTTTACCCCAGCATAGGCCTTTGGCTATACCTCCTGTTTTGGATGTAGTGGAAGATGTTTTTACAGAGGCTTCTCTTAATCCTGATTCTTTGCCTCCTGCTCCTGTTAAACCGGATAGGTATTTCAGGGTGCCTGAAGCTCATAAGTATCTTTTTAAGAGTCCTAGGGCGGACCCAGAAACTGTTAGCCAGGGGCCTAAAGGTGTTAAGGCTTCTGTTGTTAAAAATCCGGTTCCTGCAGACAGAGGCCAGGGCCTTGGATAGATGGGGAAAGAAAGTTTATACTTCTTCCACTCTTGCTATGAGGGCTTTGAATTGCCAGTTTCAAATGTTGAAATACCAAAACTATCTCCTTTCACAATTGAAGTCTAAGGTTGATGCTCTGGCAGAAGGTATTGATTGTAAAGAGTTGCAAGATTTAGTACATGTTTCTGAACAGGTGGGTAAGCATTCTTTGCAATGTGGTTTTGATGCTGTACAGGCCTAGTCTAGGGTGGCTGCCACTGGGTCAGTTCTTCGCAGGCACGCCTGGCTGAGGGATCAAAATTTATCTGAACATGTTAAAACAAGGATTTTAGATGCTCCTTTACAATCTGACGTGTTGTTTGGTCCTCCTGTTGAGGCAGTTTTAAAGAAAATGGAAGACAAGGCTAAGTCTATGCAGACTGTTAAAGATTTTTTGCAGGTCCAGCCTCCAAAGTTTAGTAGAAATTGGCCTACTAAGGGGTGGACGTATCCTTCTTATGATTCCCAGTCTAGGGGTAGATCTAGACGTGGTAGGGGCAGAGCTCGGGGCTCTTTCAGGCCTAGAACAGGGAGTTCTCCTGCACAGTCTTCGGGTGAGGGCAGGGGTCAGTCCTTTCGTAAACAGACCCAATGACCTACCTTTTCAGCTGCCAGAGCCTTCTCGTCTGGCAGCACCTTTGGGAGGAAGGTTGGCACTTTTCAAAGAAAATTGGAGTTTAATTACCCAAGACAGATGGGTATTGGATATCATACACCACGGTTACAGGTTTTATTTCCATACCTTGCCTCCTTTCAAAGGCATGCCAGACGTTCCTCCTCAACAAAGAATAGAGGCTCACAAGCAAGTTTCTCTGTTACTCCAAATAGGGGCCATACAGCCGGTCCCTATGCCAGAAGTGGGCCTAGGATTTTATTCTCGCCTGTTCCTAGTACCAAAGAAGGGGAACACGTGGAGACCAATTTTGGATTTATCTACCCTCAACACTTATCTGGACATTCCCAAGTTCAAAATGTTGACGTTACAGCAGCTTTTACCTCTGCTGGGCAAAGATCATTGGATGGTAACTTTGGATCTCAAGGAGGCTTACCTTCATGTTCCTATCAGACTAAGTTGCAGGAAGTATCTGCGTTTTCGAGCTGGGACTTCTCACTATCAGTTCTCTGCATTGCCCTTTGGCTTATCTACTGCGCCCAGAGTGTTCATGAAAGTTCTGGCTCCAGTGATAGCTTTCTTCAGGCTAAAAGGAATACAGATCTATCCTTATTTGGACGACTGCCTGATTCTGGCTCAAGGAAGGGAGAGCTTCTTCATCATTTGGAATATGTGATAGCAGTGCTAAGATGCCTGGGGTATTCTGTGAACGAAATAAAGTCCAGTCTAGTACCCTCTCAGGACATGTGCTTTCTGGGTGTGAGACTGAATACAGCATCCCAGATGGCCTTTTTAACCCCGGACAAACAAGAGTCTTTCCCTTTACTTCCATCAACTATCTCATCAGTCCGGGCTGACTGCAAGGACAGTCCTTCAAGCCTTAGGGTTCATGGCATCTTGTATTCTGGTGCTTCCCAATGCCAAACTGCATATGAGGAAGCTGCAATGGTATCTCAAAAATGTATGGACACAGCACTGCCAGGATCTGGACACTGTCATTCAAATAATACCTTGCACTCAAAAGGAATTTTTGTGGTGGGCTCAGGAATGTCACCTAAACAAGGGACTCTCTGTGACCCGGCCAGAGGCGAGTCAGATTTTAACGACAGATGCCTCAGACAAAGCTTGGGGAGCTCATCTAAATGGAAAGTGGATACAAGACAAGTGGCCTGCCAGACTACAACATCTACATATCAACCTGAAGGAGATGTTAGCAGTCCAATTTGCATTAATAGCTTTCAAGGAGTTACTTCTTCCAGGGCAGGTGTTGATTCTAACAGACAACACAACTGTCATGTGGTACATCAACAAGCAAGGGGGAAGGATTTCTTATCCTCTATGCAGGCAAGCAATGATTTTGTGGGAGACTGCTCTCAGTTTACAGCTCAATCTTCAGGCAAGGTTTCTGCCAGGAGCACAGAACTCCTTAGCAGATGTGTTGAGCAGACGAATTATGGATCCCCACGAGTGGAAATTGGATCCTCATGTATTTCAGAAATTGACAGTGTCATGGGGAACTCTAGACATAGATCTGTTCGCTTCTCCACTAAACCATCAGCTGCCAAAGTTTTGCACAAAAAGGTTTCATCCCACAGCTTGGAGAGTGGATGCTCTTTCTTTCAATTGGAGCAATCTTCATGTGTATGCCTTTCCACCTCTGCCTCTCCTCCCAAAGGTACTTCTAAAGGTCAGACAGGACAAGCCAAGGATGATTTTAATAGCTCCAGATTGGCCTCGACAGCACTGGTACCCATTACTGAGAAGTCTAGTACGGAAGCCTCCATGGCCTTTGCCTTCGATTCCACACCTGTTGTCACAGGAGGACAGCCATTTGCTCAATGTCAAGCTTCACTCTCTGCACCTAACAGCCTGGCATATTCTGTTTTGAACCATAGTGGGCCTCCACTTCCTCAGCAAGTTTTGAATGTTATTTTGGAAGCTAGAAGGCCTAGTACAAGGAAAGTGTACGCAGATGGAAGAGATTTTTATTTTGGAGTGCAGCAAAAGATTGAGGTTTCTGGGCCTAATTTGAGTGTGGCTCTTCAATATCTTACTGAGTTACTGGACAAAGGTTTGTCTTTCTCTTCTATTAAGGTTCATGCTGCAGCAATTTCGGCTCACTATGATTGTGACCCACCATTGTTTTCTCATCCTTTGTTCAAGCAATTTCTTAGAGGGGCAAAGAATATAAGACCCCCACGAAAAGCTCCTGCTCCTGCTTGGGATCTCAATTTTGTGTTGGAGAAACTCACTCTACAACCTTTTGAGCCTGCAGCTACTTCTGAGTTGAAATATTTATCATGGAAGACTGCTTTTTTGTTGGCCATTACCTCTGCAAGAAGGGTTTCTGAATTGCAGGCCCTTATGGCGGTTGAGCCTTTCTTGATTTTCCATAAGGATAGGGTATCTTTACGCACTAATCCTTCCTTTATGCCTAAAGTGGTTTCTAGTGTGGCTTTAAACCAAACTATTCATTTGCCTACTTTTATGCAAATCCCCAAAATAAGGGGAAAAGATTTTGCACACTTTAGATGTACACAGGCAGTTGCGATATTATTTGGACAGAACTAAAGGGTTCAGGCAGTCTCAGCAGTTGTTTGTTTCTTTTGCTTTGGGTTCTCAGGGCAAGCCTGTGTCAAAACAAACTATTTCTAAGTGGATTGGGTTTTGCATTGCTTTCTGTTATTCCCATCATGGCAAGGAGATTCCAGCTGGGATTAGGCCTCATTCCACTAGGGCTACTGCCACTTGACAGCCTTTTGAGGGGAGTGGCAACCAAGGATATTTTGGAGGCAGCTACTTGGAGTTCAGTGCATACTTTCTCTAGGCATTATCACCTACCACTTTACTCTAAATCCAGGGCTGGTTTTGCCACTGCTGTTTTGCAGGGCATTTTGGCAGCTCCTGCTTCCTTGTAGTTTGGCCATCCTCCCTTACCTCTGCTTTGGGATTCTACCCAAGTGTAAGGACTGCAGCAATGTGAGATGAAGAACATAGTACAGTTTTGTACCTACCATAAATGTAGATGTTCGAAGATCCACATTGCTGCAGTCCAATTTACCCTCCCTCCTTCCCTCTGTAGTTAGAGGTGGTTGTGTGGGTTGGGTTGTAAATATTGTGTATTTTGTATATATTGTACATATAACTAGTGCAGGGGTGGTTGGTTGTTTGTTTGCTGTCTTTTGGTTTTGACCTTTATGTTTAGGGTCTTCTGACATCTGGGGCAAGAAAAGACTGAGGATATGACGTCGGTCATGCGCATTTGTACCCTGACGTCCTGATGTCAGTCAAATGCGCCTTGACCGACGTCAGCCTTATACTTTGATATTCGGGCCGACCGAGGACAGCGGACTACCCAAGAGTAAGGACTGCAGCAATGTGGATCTTCGAACATCTACATTTATGGTAGGTACAAAACTGTACTTTATGGGTGATAAGGTTTTGAACCATTTCAGGCACCTCTTTTCTGAGGGCGTGCACAGGATTTTCACAGGAGGCAAGGATACCCTCAACCAGAAAATCTTGTGTCCAGATTGAAAAGATTTTTAGTCTGGTACCACGGTCGTAACCAGGACCTTTTTTCAGTGGGGATCCCTCTGGTCCTCTTCTTGTGAGTTGCAGTCTGCCTTGACCTATTCTCTGAAGGCTCATTTGTTAGCTATTTCTGCTCGTTTGCCCTTGACTCCTCCTTTGACTTCTCGTGTTGAAGTCATACAATTTCTTAAAGGCATCCTGTATATTAGGCTTCCAAGGAAACCTATTCCTTCTCCTTGGAACCTCTAATTTTTTGGAGAAATTGAAAACGGACTAATTTTGAGCCTGATGCTTTGCAACATTATTTTGTTCCTGTGTTTTTCTGTAGGAGGATTTCAGAGCTGCAGGCCCTTTATGGATGTTCCTGTTTTTGGGACATTGTCCCTTTGTACTAATTCTCCTTTTATTCCCAGGGTGGTGAATGTGTTGTCCTTAAATCAGTTGGTACAACTCCCTTTTTCCTTCTCAGTCTGCTACTGAGAGGATCCTGCGTACCTTGGATTTGCATATACAGGTCTGGTACTATTTGGATAAAACTCATTTGGCCCAAATACCAGAGTCTTGGGATTTCCGCGTCTGATGCGGTCGCCTCTTCAATGATGTCAGGTCGTCGGGGGTATAAAACCTGCAGCCGTTGTCATTACACCAGCTTTTCTTTCCACGTGGGAGCTTGAAGCAGAAGCACTTCGCAAGTGCTGGTCGGCCGCTGCCTAAAATTTTCGTTCGCTTTACAAGACTTGAAGTCAAACTCAAAGTATCCCTTTGGGGTGTCATTTTTTTCTTGCTCTAACTGATGTCGGAAAAAGTTAACCATTGTCTTGCCTGTGGAAAGCAAATACCTCAGATTTTCATTTTTACTGCGTCATCTGTTTAGGCCCAGACCAGGATGTTTCTCACTGTAGGTTTTGTGCTTTAACACCTGAACTATTTGTCGTCTGGCTATCTTTGCCAGTAAATTCTTTCATTCTCGTTCTCCATATTCAGAAATGGCTTCGATAAGCCATCAGACTGCCGATCTTCCGAAAACATGTAAGGATAAAGATAGACCACATAGGTCCAAAGCTGCCAACTCTTCCATTAAGCTAGTTGCCAATCCACCGGTACTAGAGGCTTTCGCAGACCCCGATATCCGCTTCTACATATTTGCAGGCCTCTGCCGAGACTGGTATGCCGCGAGTTGCTTCTTCGTCTATGGAGCCTGCGGATGTCTCTAACTTGGATGGGTCCAGAGCTGTTGTGCAGGCACCGGCTTCTGAGGGTGTATTAAACCAACAGCTTAATTTTTGAAAAACTACAGAGTTTCTCTCTGGCCCAGAGTTCACACTACGCCTAGAAAACGGAATCAAATGCTTAGAATGGCTGAAGACCTTATAACTTTAATTGGGGGAAGCCAGCCTTCCCCCTCAGACAAAAAAAAAAATTTCCTTCTGATTCTGCAGACCATGAGTCCGATGACTCTGATCCCTCTGATTACCAGGACATACCCTTATCTACCTATGAGAATTCAGATGCAGAGGATTCCATACCCTCTGCCTCTGCTTGAACTGTTTCTTTTGGTGAGACCTTGAGTACTTTGAGAGCGTTTCCACTGGGAATGCCAGGACTACCCTCAGTCCAAAAAGAGACTCAGAATTTTTAGAATTGCCCTCAGCACAGGTCTCCAGCTATACCCCCTGTCCTGGACATTGTAGATGCCTTCATGGAATCCAGTCTTACTCCTGATACTTTACCACCAGCTCCTAGAAAGCCTGACCGGTACTACAGAATACCTGACTCACAAATTTCTCTTTAAGAATCCCACTGTGGATCCAAAGACCATTTCCCAGGGACCTAAGGCATTAAGGCTACTACAGCCAAAAAACTTACCCCTTCGGACAGGGATTCTAGATCTTTAGACAAATGGGGTAAGAAGGTATATACCTCTGCAACTCTTGCCGTCAGGGCTTTGAATTGCCAGTTTCACATGTTGAAGTACCAGCATGTTATGGAACTAAACAAAAAATGTTGCTGCTTCCAGATTGTACAGAAAGTAAAGATTTACAAGAGTTAATGCATTCTGCAAACCGTTAGTAAACCTACTTTGCAGTGTGGTTTTGATGCCTTAGAAGCATCTTGTAGAACCTCTGTCACTGGGAGTGTACTGAGAAGGCATGCTTGGCTGAAGATGCAAATCTTGCCAGACCATCTCAAAGATAAATTAGTAGATGCTCCATTAAACCAGGAAAGTGTTTGGCGCAGAAGTTCTTAAAGATGGAGGAAAAAGCTAAATCTATGCAAACTGTTGGATTTCTTACAGGTGCAGCCACCTAGATTCAGTAGGCATTGGCCTTCTAAAAACTGCTCCTTTCCAGTACCTCCCAGGCATTCTCAGTCCAAACCCAGGGGCAGCAGGCCACCAAGACTACAGTCTCTGGGTATGCAGAGATCTGCACAATGAAGTGCTTCCTCCTCTAAAACTGGAAGTGGTAAGACCCCCCCCCCCCTTTACGAAAAAAGTTCACAATGACTTGTCTGTCCTGCTTCCCAGCAAGGCCCAAGTACTTGCACCCCTAGGAGGAAAACTTGTCCTGCATGCAGACGACTGGATGTCAATTACCCAGGACCGATGGGTCCTAAACATTGTATCCAAGGAATATAGATTCCACTTCCACTCACTGCCAATCCCAAGCGGGTTGCCAGACCTTCCTCCAAACCAGTGGGCAGAGGCTTAGAAGCCAGGTACTTTCTTTTCTCAGTATCAGGGCTTATTCTACCTGTGCCAATAGAGCAAAGGGGACATGGTTTCTACTAGAGGGCTTTTGGCGCCCTATCCTAGATCTGTCCATTCTCAACGCCTTCTTGGTGGTCCCAAAATTCAAAATGCTGACTGAAACAGCTTCTTCCAGTGCTAGCCAAGGACGCCTGGCTAGTCACTCTAGACTTAAAATAAGCTCACCTACACATCCCCATAAGGGAATCTTGCAGGAAATATCTACGTTTCAGAGAAGGCTTTATGCACTATCAGTTCTCTGCACTTCCCTTCGGCTTATCTACTGCGCCCAGGGTATTCACAAAGTGCCAAGCTGCAGCCATTGCATTTTGCAGGCAGCTTTAGCCATACTCGTAAGTTTGCCTGATTCAGGTGGGCAGTCAATAATTGCTACTTCAGCACCAGGTATTTGTAAAGAGATTTCTAACTTTTCTGGAGTATACCATCAACGAAAATAAATCGCAACTGGTGCCCAGCCAAAAGATTGTATTCCTGGGAACAAGCTTGAACACAACTTCCCAGATGACGTTCCTAACACCAGAAAAACAGGTTTATTTGACAAACTACTTCAGACTAATGGCCACCAAAACCCAGCTATCTGCAAGAAAAATACTGCAAGCCCTAGGGTTCATGGTCTCATGCAAGACTGCATATGAGGAAACTTCAATTGTACAAGTCTCTGGTGTCAACATTCTCAGGACCTGGAAACACTGATTCCTATCATTCCTTGTCTAAGGGCAGAATTCCTTCCGTGGGCAGAGGCATGCAACCACAACAAGGGACTTCCTTTCACTCAACCCCTCGTCGCCCAAACCGTGATAAGACTCATCCTACTATGCATGGGGGGGGCTCACATGGCAGGCAAATGCATTCAAGGTAAATGTAGCCCAGGACAAATTCCCCTGCATATCAATCAACCACAGTTGTCATATATAAACAAGCGGGGGGAACTCATGCCTACCCAATCTGCAGGTTAGCCATGACCCTATGGAAACACAGCCTTGACCAACCAAGTGCACCTGCAAGCTCGATTCCTGCCAGGCAAGCAAAATTCACTGGCAGACTTGAGCAAAAATCTACTGGACCCACACGAGTGGAAGCTGGAACCCAACTCCTTCAAACTTCTAATCCGCACCCAACCATCAATTGAGCAAATTTTGCACCAGAAATCCCCACAGCCAAATGTGGAAAGTGGATGCCCCGTCTTTTACATAGGAAAACATCTCAAATTGCCTTTCTCCCTCTGCCCCTCCTTTTCAAAAGTACTACTCCTAGATCAAACAGGACAGGCCAAGGACTATCCTTATTGCCCCAGACTGGCCATACCAGCACTGGTACCCACCCATATGCAGTCTGACAGCAGTGCCACCCACTTCAGACCCCCTCCCTGCTGTCCCAGCAGGAGTGACAGATTTTGCAAAGACGGCTGCAAATCCTAAACCTTGTCTTATCCCCTGAATACACCACCAGCAACCCTCCGCAAACAGATGATGGATGTCGACCTTGAGGCCAGAAGGCCTAGTACTAGGAAATTCTATTAAGAAAAGTGGAAAAGATTTTGTTCTTGGAGCCAGTTTCAAGGAAAGGACACAGCTGTGCCCACCTTTCCTCAAAGCCTGGATTACCTAGTAGAGCTACTCCACAGAGGTGTAGCCTTCTCATCTATTAAAATTCATGCCTCTGCCATCACAATACTGAGACACCTCTCTTCAAACGGGTCCTGAGAGGAGCTAACAATTTAAGGCTACTGCTCCCACCCCTGCCTGGGACTTCGTCAGAGAAGCTCATGCTTCCCCCTTTTGAGGCTTCTGCTGCAGCAGAGTTAAAATTCCTCTCTTGGAAAACAGCCTTGCTTCTAGCCATAGCCATCACTTCAGCAAGAAGAGTGTCTTGTGTTGTAGACATTAATGGAAGTGGAACCCTTCATTATTTTCCATGCTGACAGGGTTTCCCTCGGAACTAACCCATCATTTATGCCCAAGGTGGTATCCAGTATGGCTTTAAACCACTCCATCCATTTACCAACCTTGCCAACCTTTTTCTGTAATCCTCAGAATAAAGGGGAAAGGATTCTGCACTCCTTTGATGTGCACAGACCGCTCAGGTTCTACTTTAATTAATAAAACTAAACCTTTCAGAAAATCTGACCGGCTGCTAGTCTGCCTTGCTACAGGGGCAGAGGGCAAAGCCATTTCAAAGCAAACCATTTCCAAATGGAGAGTGCACTGCATCCATTTCTGCTAAAAACACCATGGAAATCCAACCCCACAGGGGATCAGAACTCCTACCACTAGGGCTACCTCAACCTCTATAGCATTTTCTCAGGGAGTCCCTACCAGGGACATCTTGAAGCTGCAATCTGGAGTTCTGTACACACCAAGCATTACCACTTACCTTTTTTTTTTTTTCTTTTAAATCCAGAGCTGGATTTGCCACAGCAGTCTTCCAAGGCCTAATAGCCAGCCCCAATGCTTCTTGACTGCCTCCACCCTTCCTCAGCTTTGGGAATCAACCCAAGTGTGATGACTGCAAGAGTGAAAGCACTAAGAACATAGTACAGTTGTGTACACTTACCATAAATGTAGGTGTTTGAGTGTATTCACTGTTACAGTCCTGGTTACCCTCCCTCCAGCCCCCTGACTTTTTTTTCTGTTCTTTCTACCTGTCCTCTTTTTGGCCATATCTTATGGCAATGGTGTTTACTTTTTTACTGGAGGTGTTCCACACCATGTAATTGCTTCCTATTTTGGGGGCTCCTAATATCTGGGGCAAGAAAAACTGATGTAATGGCATCTGCTGCATGTTTTATACCCCTGGCGACCTGACGTCATGGAAGAGGCTAGGGCCTCCTCTGCGGAAATACCAAGACTCTCTGGTATTTGGGCCGACTGAGGGCTACCTGCAGGCAGATAACACAAGAGTGATCAACAGTAAATACACCAACCTCTACATTTTATGGTAAGTGTACACAACTGTATTTTGTGTTAAATCGAGGACCTTCCCTTCACTGTTGCAGTATTCGCTTCATCCCTCCGACCCATCTTCTGCTTTTTTTCTTTCTGGTGTGCATGGACTCCTTTGTCCTATGACTGTTCTAGTCTGCGGCAGTTCAGTTCTTGCATCTGTATGTTTTTCTTAAGCCCTGCATTCTGTGCGAGGAATGTAAATGTGACGTACAGTGCAAACATGATCCTTTTCAAGCTTATCCATATTGGCCAAACGATGGGCTGCCTGAAGTGGGACATCCCTTCCTTAAGGAATACTGCAACAGTGAAAAATAAATCTATTGTTATGGTAAGGTCTTGCGCAATTGTACTTTGGTCTGTCTGGATTGGTGGTAGTTCATGTTGATGCATTCAAGTGGGGCTTTGTCATTTGTGCTTCTACCAGAGTACTTTATCAGTATTGCTATTGCCTATTTTCTACTTTACAGTTGCTTATATTAGCTCCACAGATAAACTATGCACTTAACTTCAGCACACAAATGTATTTCCTTTATCAGTCTTTGTATATTTTATTGGGTTATTACATTTTTTTTATAGCTTTGTTTTTGTTGTAGATGACTGCGATTTGAACTTCAAAATTAACCCTGATAGGTTAACTGCATATCCCCTTACAATTGAGGGATTTTGTTTCTTGTGGGCTGGTGGACGTGCTACACATGGAGTTTACAAGGGCAAAGTCTGGTACGAGATGAAAGTAAGTGACTATTAAATTTAATTTTTTTCTAATGTGATTGGTTATGTAGTCAGAACCTGTCCTTAGATTGATAACAATGAAGTAATAAGAAAGAGGTCATATTTTTCAAATGTTTGTAAAAATCTCTAATTTGATTTTCATATTGTAGATAAGTGTTGTGTAAGATGGAAATTGCTGACCAAACTTTTTGCCTGATATGCACATGAGAATGGAGGAAAGGCATCAAATGTTGCATTGCTAAGCAAATGCCTTGCTTTAATGTGATTGAACTTTGTGGTTTATGGTTTAGACGAAAGTTTACTGTTAGTGAGCGAACTATCGAGGTCATAACCATGTCACACTCTACAACATTTTGTTGGGTATTCAAGTAAAAAAATTAAAGTTTAGAAGTAATGCTTATCCCTGTTGCATTCTCCCAAGTCCTGAGTGTGTTTAATTTTTGTCTAGACATTATTGCCTCTGGCTTAACATTTGACTGAATACCTTTGTGTTAACTGACAGCGACTGCAGTTCGCTGACCAAATCCTTTTCTTGATAAGCAGAGGATTGAAAAAAAACAAACAAGCGAAAAGATAGCAGATACTTCCTGAAACAGAAATTTATTAAACGTTAAAAATGGTAAATCGCTTTTCATCTGCTCAATAGCAGACTTCATCGGACTTGATCAAGCTTTCTGTGGGTATCAGGGGAAGGGATTGGGTACCCAAATTTGCTGCCAGCTTCTATTTCAGCCCCTTTAATTGGAATTCTTTGGGGACCAGCTCTCCTAGAGTGGGTTGTGCTCTGGCACCATTGTGTTGCCTAACTCTGGTTAGGCCCTGTAAGATTGGAATATGTTTACAGCCACCATCTGTTTCTACTAATGTCTGAGGAGTATTATTCATAGGTTCATAGATTAGAACTAAGCTAACTGCCCTTGTGAGCCATTTTAACCCTAGCCAATTATCCCTTGTGAGACTCAAACCCTGCACCTTGTGTTTGTAAGGCAAACACCGTAACCATTAGGCCACCCTCCCAACCCTTGTTCTTGATAGAAGGTGAGGAAGGCTGAAGAGCACTGTCATGGGGGGTTCTGGTAGCAGGGCATCTAGAGTCCTATTGCAGCACTCATTGTACTTCAGCATTATTGTGGCAATTTCCCAACACCTCTGCTACTGGCTTGCAGCTGTCTCTTAACATAGTGAAGTGGCTTGAATGGATAGCAACAGTTACAACATCGTACTTGGTAACTTTAGTTACTGACCTCAGCCTGGGATGAGGTGGGGGTGTTTCACTAGGCAAAAGCTCGAGTGTTTGCACATCCAGGACTGTCTTCTCAGCAGACATTATGAGATGGACCATATCTTGTCCCTTCTACTGGGAGGAAGTCCTGGAGGGTTTGAAGTTTTTGCCAACAATTTACCATTTTTATAGTACTACTGTGGTCAGAGAGGGAGCTTGATTATGCTCTTGTGTAAATTGAGGTTTTAGGAGACCTGTCTCCTTTATTCCACCCCTGAGGAGTCAATCTCCTTGGTGGACAAATCGAGCAGCAGCTGGTTGCTACCAAGTGATTGGCCATTTCAAGGTGGAGATTTTCCAAAACTTAGAAAAAGCTTGCTGCTACTGTTTTGCTTCCTGGCTGGCGCACAGCTTTTTCTCTCTGCCAGTGTTACCACTGAGGAATAGGCTTGAACTCCTCCTGTTTATCTCTGACTTGTTCAGAAGACAAAACTCTATAGGTATTTCCTTGTAGCTCCTTGCTGGCCCAGTAGATTTGAGTCCTCTTCACCTTTTGATAAAGTCTGAGTTTGTAGTTGCAAAACTCCATTAGACTCCTGTAGCTTCCTGTAATCCTTTGATTTCCAGAACAGTGATTATCATTTTCTCCCCAAAAGCCCAGCTAAGAGAAGGCTTAAGGACAAATTGTCCCACTTTTTGGCATAGTCTAAGCATTTATTCCACTTTTATGTGGGATAACTTTGGGGGCTCATTCCAGGACTGAATGAGAATAATGACAATCTTGTATATAGTTTGTAAGGTTCTTATAGCTGTTGCATCAGTCCTGATTTCTGAACATAATTACTACTAATTCATCTTCTCACCTTTTTCATAAAATCTCATTCCATAATTCTGAGCCACTTTAAGCTCAGCCTTCTTCATGGGGCTTCTTGATTTTATTAAAGGAAAACCCCACCCTAGAACTAAAAAAAAAAAATTCCACTGTTTCCTGACCTATTTTGGCACCTCAGAATTACTCTTGTAAATTTAGCCTGCTTTCCACAATATGCCTGCCAGTGCGGCTTGATGCATCAATGTGATCTTGTTCTTCCTCAACCCTTCCAGCTGCAGCCAGAAAGGTAGCTAAATTGCATGCCTTTGTTCAGGGTTTTCTTTTGCAGTCCAAGAGGAATTGACTTACACACACACACACACATACTACTGCAGAGGTGTTAAAACTGTCACTGCACTGAGACCCTTGCAGAATCTAGACCAATTGACAGCTCATAATGGAAGGAACTTCAGTATAAATCTCTTCCTTTCTGCATGCAGTAGGCAGATCTCTTTAAGTAGTTTCATTATTTTTTTCTACGTGCAAGTAGCAGAAACTACTTTAATATTATAACTTTTATATTATAGTTTTATTTCTAGTAACAATTGATTTGCCTCTTACTCTGTCTACAACACAATATTATTGTAACTTGGGTTTGCATAACTATTTATTTCTTTCTGAGAAACACCTGTCTTGTGGCATGTTTTTATTTATTGGGGGGGGGGGGGTTATGACATTCCAGTCCTCTCCAGAATTTACATTACAGCAGAACATTAAATGTGAAGTTGTTCAATCTCGCCTTCACTCTGACTGATGGGTTCGGAGCCGATCCTCTGCTCCGAGTTGGCCAAATTGCAAAGCTCAAGGTCTGCAGCAGCTCGAGGCCGAACCCCTATCCCACAATGCCCATCTACCTTCCCCAGATTTAGTTTGCCGCTGCAACGGGTCGTGCTTTTCTCTACAGCTCAGGCTGTTTGAGAGAAGTTTAGTCTTTTTTCTTGGATATTTTGTACAGAATAACTATTTGTTAGATGTTGAGAGTTAGAAAGGATAGGCTATCCTTATTGGGAGATTTTGAGAGTTAGAAAGGATAGGCTATCCTTATTGGGATATCTGATCTGTTAACTTGTGTTCTCATTTTTTATTTTTATTTGGGGGGGGGGGGGGTTGGCCCTGTTGGTTCTGTTGGTTCCTTGTTCTTAGCCGGTTAAGCATCTGTTAAGCAGAGTTAGGCTTTTTTTTTTGCCCATTTTTTCTGTAGCCGGTTAGGCTTATTTTGTTTGTTGCTGCTAACCTTTAATTGTTTTTTAGTGTTCTTTTGACTTCTGGGGTTTTGTCTGAAAAGGCCAAGTCATCGTTTAAGAAGTGCAATCAGAAGATGTGCATTACAGATGGCCACACCGCATGCCTGTTTGGGAGAGGTACATCTCCAGGAGGTTTGTTCCATTTGCCATGGATTCAGTGCTACGGTTTTAGCAGAAAGGAAAAGGAAGTTGGTCGAGCGTGGCTTGATTGTCTGCTTTCCAGTCAGACTTGGCTACTGCTCCAGGGAAACCAAAACCACTTTCAGCGAGTTCAGATCTGAAGGGCTGTTCGGTTCCGAAGGTCTCCAAGAAGGTTCCTGTATTGCCACTGTCATTGGAACAAACTGTACAGATAGTTGGTAGGAGCCGGTCCCCAGTCTTGGAACCGGTATCTCCTACATGGAGATCCCTGATTCTGGGTTCACCGGCTCGGTCTGTAGCATCCTCTCAGGCATCCAGACTTTCTGACTTGGACGTGGATTGTGTGGTACACAGACTGTTATAGGATCCAGTGCTAGCTAAAATTCTGCTGGCTTCAACTCTGGCAGCTTCGGAACCAATAGTCATCTCCTATGATTTCTTCTCCTCCTCCGACTAGAATCGAGACTGAGCCGGAGGAGGCTGTTCAGTCGTTTGTGGGACTGTCTATTCCTGACACTTGCTTTGTACCTGTTGGTACAGACAACCCTGATGCCCTCTGCTGCGGCGGCGGAATCTGGGAGTCGAGACACTCTCCTGTTGGTTCCGGGAGGTGAGTCTAACCGTTAAGTCTATTCCGACTCTTCCCCCTTGGGGCTTTGGCACTGATGAGTTCGGCTCCTACATCTGGCTCTGAGCTGGCGGTTTTGATGCGGGAGGAGTCTTCAGTGTCTTCTGACCCGGGTGCTTCCTTGCATCGGAGGAGGGTTTTGTCCCCCTGGACAGCCACTATCTCTGATATGGCCGGCATCTTCTCTGTCACTGCAGACCCACTAAGTGTAGAGATCCGGACCCTCAGGAAGCCCCATTGGGGGAACCCTGCTCTACCGAGACTTCCCCAAAAGTTTCCACTGAGGTCCCTCAAGAGGTTATGTAAGAGGAGACCATTAGATTCCCCACTGGAATCCAACACGTCTGACACTGATTTGGAGGAATCGGAAGGGTCCCCAAAATCCCCCTCTGACGATATCTCCTTTGCAGATATCCTAGAGATCCTTAAGCAGAGGGGTGACTGGTGTCCCATTAACCATACAGCGGACAAATTGGCGCTCCTGAAGGCTGTCGGGTCTCAAACCTCCACCCCTTGGGTTTCTCTGCCTTTTGATGAATTGATGGATCTTTTGTGTCTCCGGGTGTGGGAGTTGCCAGATTCTATGGAGCCTGCCCCTAGGAGGCCCAACAAATATATTTCAGCTCCTCAGGCAAGTCTTTCTTATCCAGACCTATACCTGTTGATGCCATGGGGGTTGCGGCAGCCACGAAGAAAGATGTCTTGAGACCTCTACGTCTGTCCATCCTCCTAATAGGGAATCTAGGATTATGGACAGATACGGCAAGCACATGTTCCGTTCTCTGACCTTTGCTCTTTGGTCCTTGAACTGTCTAAGCCATTTCACAAGGCTTCAGAGATATCGCCTGAAAGAGCTAGGTGATACTCTCCAGGGTGCAGTAGCCGATTCCGTGGCAAAGTGTCTACTCAGCTTGCTACCCTCAATTCTATCGTTGACTCTTCTAGTCTTCTAGGCACCTCTTATCTTATGCAGCTGAAGGGCCGAGTAGGGCAGCGGGTACAGGAATTGTTCCTAGACCTTCTTGGATGCACTTAGGTTCCTTTGTGGAACCTTGTTATTTGTGAATGCCCCTTTGATTCTTCTTTGGACTAAAAGTTAGATACCCTCACCGGATGTGAGCAAGATTAAGCCGCGGTGGTACAGCGGTAGCGTTGTAGGCTCACAGCAAGATGTTCTCCTGTTCGATTCTCGGCTGGAGTGTCTTGTGTGGAGTCTGCATGTCCTCCCCGCAGTAGAGTGGCCTCCGAAAGACATGCGTGAATGGGCATGCCTTCGCTGAAGGTTGGCTGTCGGGCTGGCAACTCTGCACCATAAAAAATCTACTGCCAATCATTAGCGGACCAGGTTCCACTGTGTCAAACCCTAACTGGGAAAAGCCGAAAAGACAAACCGGATATGAGCAAGACTGACTCTACCATAGGAGTCAGTTTTTCCACTCCTACTGGACCTTACCCTGAAAGTAAACTGGGAGGAAAAAAATGTGGTTCCGCAAAGCCCAGTGAGCCTTTCCGAACTCGCGAGGTGAAGCCTCTTCCAGGAGCAGAGGGGGCAATGATGGAAGAATATGCCCACATGGCAGAGGGGGTCTGCAAAACCAGGGTGACTAGGATCAGTTCCTTGAAGCCCCATCAGTGTTCCTGAAAGGAGGCACTGTCCTGCTCCTGGAGTGTGAGGACGTTTGTACCTAGGCACCTGGCTAAAAAAATCTCAGACCGATGAGTACAAAAGTTACATCCAGAGGCTATTTCATCCACTTTCATACCCAACCCAGACCAACAAAAGAAACCTGGACGTTCCACCCAGTCTACAGGATGTGGCAAAAGTAGAGGTTCAAAAACTATTACAAAAGTCATCCAACCAGTCAAAGCAGACCAGCAAAGAACCAGAACTTACTCAAGATTCTTTTTGGTGCCAAAGAAGACAGAGGACTGGAGACCAATTTTGGACCTCAGCAGACTCAACAGATATGTAATAAAGACAAAAGTTCTGGATGGTCATGCTTCAGTCCATATGCCCGTTCCTAGGGAAGGACAATTGGATGTGCTAAATACATTTTCAGGATGTGTACTACCATATCAAAATAACCAGGCCATGCAGAGATCATCTGCGCTTCAGGCTGGGAGCCAGTCACTTCCAGTTTCGGCCCTGCCCTTCAGTCTCACTACAGCCCCCAGAGTGTTCACCAAATGTATGGTAGGTGGTCATGGCTCACTTGAGGCATCTAGGAATCGGTCTGTTTCTGTATTTAGGTGACTGGCTCCTCACCCCACCCACCAGGCATCAGCTTATTCGGGCAAGGGACACTGCCTTAGATCTATGTTGCCAACTGGGCATTACGATAAATTCAGAAAAGTCTGCTTTTTTGCCGTCACAGCATACAGTGTTTTATAGGAGCAGACTTGGACACAGTCAATATGTCTTTAAAGCTTCATTCAGAAAGAATGCTTTACCCTACGACAACAGATAGTGGATCTCCTGTCAAAACACACAGCACCAGCATCGCAGATTATAAAGTTGCTCGGCACCATGGCAGCAGTTGTCATTGCAATACCTCTGGTGAGATCTCGTGTGCGCATTCTTCAGTGGTTGCTATCCACACCGTGGACATTTCAGGACTTATCGAATGGATCACCCTGTTCTGATACACAAACTTGACGTCCATAGACAACTTCATTTCTATTTGGACAGGACAAAAGACCATAGAAGAGCTGATCAGTTTGTCTCCTTCTCAGAGTCCAAAAAAAGGTGAACTGGCATCCAAATCTTCCTTATCTAAATGGCTTTGATTGCATATCCTGTATTTACCATAAGGCAGACATTTTTTTACTTGACAAAGTCAAAGCTCATTCAACCAGAGCTGTTTCTACTTCTGTAGCCTTCTTGGCCAGACTACCCATTGATTCTATTTGTGCAGCTGCCACATGGTCAAAGCCACATACCTTTATATCTCACTACAAGGTAGATAAGGCCTCTAGGACAGAGCTTCATTTGGGTCTGCTGTCCTTGGAATTTGGGTCTGCTGTCCTTGGAATTTGGGTCTGCTGTCCTTGGACAGGTATTCCCCATGAACCCCCCCAAGTTTATGGTGCTGGGGACGCTACCCATCAGTCAGAATGGAGAGATTGAACTTCACAAAGTTATGTACTTACCATAATGTTCCATGTGAGTTTTTCGCCTTCATTCTTATGACCCTCCCACCTACCCCCCCCCCCCCCATCCAGTGTCTGGAACTTTGAGAGGTAATAAGTTTGTTTTGGTTCTCATGCAGAGTTTCCTCTCTAGTTATCTCAGATTTCCTTGATATTTGGGGTAGGTATCATGCTAGTTGGCAGCAAACAAGATCTGGGGAAGGTAGAGGTGCATTGTGGGATAGGGATTCAGCCTCTAGCTGTTGGGGACCTCTCTTTGCAATTTGTCAGACTCTGAGCCGAAGATCTGCTCCAAACCCATCAGTCAGAATGAAGGCGAGAACAACTCGCATGGTACGTTATGGTAAGTACATAACTTATTTTTTGGAAAACCTGACTACCATACTGGCACAGTAAATTAATTGGGTTCAAATCTGCCCAAGGGCATTTATAAGCCTAGCCAGAGTGCATCTGCTTTTCACCACCCCATTGATTGATTAACTGGTCCTCTGTCAAGCAGAGCCAATGAAGTGATCACAGCGGTGTATTTTCTGTTACCCATCCACTCGTCAAGGTTCCTCTTGAAGAGTATTAGTGATTTGGAATTTTGTTCCAAAGCATGAGGTGTCTCTGTGACAGGAATCTATCCCTCCAGCATGTTCTATTATTGTTGTGGCGAGGTTTAGCTCACTAGAGCACGTGGATCGCAGTGACTTGGATTTCTTTAGGTGGAGAATGTCCCATTAAGTCTCGAGTTGGACATGGCTTTGTAAGTCAGGCAGATGTCACCTCTTAAGCGATATGCCATGGAGTACAGCCAGAGTTTTCAGTCGGGCTGCATAGGACATATGTTTGAGGCCAATAATCCTCTTGGTGAGGTACTTTTGTGGTCTATCCAGCTGTTGAAGTGTCTTGTGAGGTACATCCCAAATGGAGCATTGCACTGTATTATGGGTCTGAGTGACGAGTAGAGGAGCACTATAACCAGTCTATTTCTAGATGCGAACCCTTTAGTAATTAGATGGGCCACATAGGATTTCCTAACTACTTTGGCAATGTGATTGTCAGAAATTTACTATCTACTTGGATCCCCAGATCTCTTACCTCCCCTGTATTAAGGGGGCTGCCTCCTATGTGGTAATTCGTGGGTGTTTTGTTTTTCCCAAACAGGATGACAATGCATTTTTTGGCATTTAGCTTGAGGCAATGATGACTTTGACACCAGGTGTCCGTCTCAGTAAGGACCTTTTGGAGGATGTCCATGTCAGCCGGAGAGTCTGTTATGGCTCCCAGTTTGCAGTAATCGGCAAATTTGGTTAGCCATAGTCGTCCTGTATTTGCCTGTACTTTTAAGTATATGCTGAACAGTAGGGTTCCCAGGACTGAGCCTTGCGGGACACCACTTGTGACTGGTTTAGAGTCTGACCTGGGGCCCGCTATTCTTACAGTGTGAGTTCTGTCTGTAAGCCAGTTGGCAACCCATCTTGTGATGTAGGGGTTTATGTTCAGGCTGGTGAGTTTTTCTGTAATACCAGAGTGGGGAATGGTGACTTGGCGAGGTCAAGGTAGGCTGTGTGAACCACCTTTCCCTCGTCTGTGGCCTTGGTGACTGTCTCCAAGTCAGCCAGGTTTAATAGGCATGTTCTGCCCCTAACAAAGCCAAACTTGGTCGGGTCAAGTGTTTGGAGGTTCCCAGTGTCTTTGTTAATGAGTTCCATGATGGTGCGCTCCATAGCTTTGCAGACCAGGCTAGTCCGGCTTATGGGGTGATAGTTACCAGGGTCAGTTGTTGCCCCTCCTTTGTGGAGAGGAATAACCGTTGCTGTGCACCATTCTCTGGGCACGTAGCCTGTGGAGAGGCTGAGATTCAACAGCGTGTTTAGGTGGGGGGTTAGTTCGTTCTGTAGTTCGTGCAAGATGCAGCCTGGGACACCGTCTGGTCCCATTGACGCTGTGTTTATGGCTTTTGAAATGGCTGTTTTCACAGGCGTTTCTGATTTTTGGGACACTACACTTTTCGGGTATTGTTGTGGGCCCTTTTGGAGGTGAGAGGGGGGTGAATCTATCTGCCAGGATGTTGGCAATATCAGTAGGTTCAATATATTTTGTGCTGTTTTGCACTAGTTCCGTGCATA